>NC_057805.1:273075393-273084842 GCF_018294505.1 Triticum aestivum | reverse complement strand
GGAGGAGAGAGAGGCGGGTGAGGTGGCGCGCGCCGGTTGGCTGTGGCGGCGGGGAAGGCGACGTGGCTGCACGTGATTGGTCTGGGCGACGCGGCGGACGTTGTCCGGCCGACGGCGGACGCGTCCGGCTGCGCGGAGGGAAAATTTCTAGGGTTTCGTCTGTGATTCCGTTTTTCGGGGGAGATGGAGTTTTATAGGTAGAGGGAGCTAGGAGACTCCAAATGAGGTGCGGTTTTCGCCCACACGATCGTGATCGAACGACCTAGACCATGGAAGAGAGTTTGGTGGGTTTTGGGCTGGTTTTAGAGGGGGTTTTTTCTGGACACTCAAATGGACTTTGCGGATGCCCGGTTAACCGTTGGAGTACCAAACGACCTCCGAATGGAACAAAACTTGACCGGTAGTCTCCGAGTGGTATATTAAGGCCACTTGACAAGCCTCGGTCCATTCCGAGAAAGTTTGACACACGCAGACGAAAGAAAACAAGAGGGATGCACCGGAGGAGATAGGAGCGCCGGATTGGAAAACGGACAACGGGGAAAATGCTCGGATGCATGAGACGAACACGTATGCGAATGCAATGCACATGATGACATGATATGAAAATGCATGACATGAAAAAATACAAAACGAAAGACAAAAACCCGACCACGGAGGGAAAACATAACACATAGCCGGAAATGGCAAGAGTCGGAGTTACAAATATGGCAAGTTACATGCGGGGTGTTACAACACTCCACCACTACGAGAGGATCTCGTCCCGAGATCTAGGACTGAAAGAACTCCGGATATTCGAAACGGAGATGGTCCTCGCGTTCCCAGGTGGCTTCCCGGTCGGAATGGTGCGACCACTTCACTTTCAGGAATTTGATTGACTTGTTGCGAGTCTTGCGCTCAGTTTCTTCAAGAATAGCAACGGGGTGCTCATGATAAAACAAATCTTCTTGGAGGTCAATCTCTTCAAAGTTGATAGTGCGCTCAGGCGTCTTGAAGCACTTGCGGAGCTGTGACACGTGGAACACATCGTGCACGTTCGCGAAGTTGGAAGGAAGCTCAAGTTGATAGGCGAGGTCGCCTCTTTTACCAATGATCTTGAAAGGACCCACGTATCTAGGGGCAAGCTTCCCTTTGATACCGAAGCGACGAGTGCCTTTCATTGGAGAGACGCGGAGGTAGACATGGTCTCCGATCTCGAAAGCCAAATCACGATGCTTACTATCATAGTATCTCTTCTGACGCGATTGCGCGACTTTGAGATTATCACCGATGACTTTACACATTTCTTCAGCTTCAGTGATTAAGTCATTGCCAAGAAGTTGGCGTTCACCAGTCTCTGACCAATTTAGAGGAGTACGGCACTTTCTGCCATAGAGAATCTCGAATGGGGCCTTGCCCGAACTCGCTTGAAAGCTGTTGTTGTAGGAGAATTCAGCACAAGGAAGACAATCTTCCCATTTCATGCCAAACGAAATGACACAAGCCCTGAGCATATCTTCAAGAATTTGATTGACTCGCTCAACTTGGCCACTAGTTTGAGGGTGGAAAGCTGTGCTGAAGCGAATGTTTGTGCCCATGGCCTTCTGGAAGGAGTCCCAGAACTTAGAGGTGAAGATGCTTCCACGATCAGAAGAAATCAATTGTGGAATGCCGTGCAAAGAGACAATTCTGGAGGTGTAAAGCTCTGCCAGCTGAGCTGCTGTGATGGATTCTTTGATTGGAAGGAAATGAGCCACTTTAGAAAGCTTGTCAATGACAACGAAGATAGCATCATTTCCGCGCTTGGACTTTGGAAAACCTGTCACGAAGTCCATTTCGATATGATCAAACTTCCATTCTGGGATAGCAAGAGGTTGGAGGAGACCATCTGGTCGTTGGTGTTCTGCTTTCACTCTTCGGCAGACAGCACATTCATTCACGAATTGAGCAATTTCTCGCTTCATTCGAGTCCACCAATACGACTGCTTGAGGTCATGATACATCTTTGTACTTCCAGGATGAATGGAGAGGAGAGAATTGTGCGCCTCGTTCATTATAACTTTTCTTAGATCACCTTTAGGAACCACAATCTGGTCCTCGAAAAACAAAGTGTCTTTGTCATCAATGCGATAGCACTTTTACTGGAAAGACCCTTGTCGATACCACGTTTCACCTTCTTCACCATGGCATCAAGGAGTTGTGCCTCATGAATTTGATCTTCCAAAGAGGAGATACTATGAGGTTGGCAAGAAAGCCTTGAGGAACAACTTTGAGATTCAGCTTGCGGAAAGCTTCACAAAGATCCGGTTGGAATGGCTTGAGGATTAAGCTGTTGCAATAAGCCTTCCTGCTTAAAGCATCTGCAATGACATTGGCCTTGCCTGGAGTATATTCAATACTCGGATTGTACTCTTGAATCATTTCGACCCATCGAGTCTGCCTGAGGTTGAGGTTGGGCTGAGTGAAGATATACTTGAGACTCTTGTGATCGGTGAAAATGTCCACTTGTCTTTCCAACAAGAGATGTCTCCACGTAATCAATGCATGGACAACTGCCGCCAACTCAAGATCGTGAGTGGGGTAGTTCTTCTCGTTGGGCTTCAACTGCCGAGATGTATAGGCCACAACTTTCTTCTCTTGCATTAACACAGCACCGAGACCTTGGAGAGAAGCATCACAGAAAACTTCATACGGCTTGGATTCATCAGGAGGAGTCAAGACAGGAGCTGTGACTAGTTTCTCTTTGAGAGTGTTGAAAGCAACGTCACACTCAGGAGACCAGACATATTTCACATGCTTCTGTAGGAGTTTGGAAAGAGGCTTTGCAATCTTGGAGAAATTCTCAACGAATCTTCGGCAATAGCTTGCAAGTCCAAGAAAACTGCGGAGCTGCTTGACATTTTGAGGAGGTTCCCAATCCACAACTGCGGACACCTTCTCGGGGTTAACAGCGATGCCCTTGGCAGAGATGATGTGACCAAGGAAAAGAACTTCATCGAGCCAAAACTCACATTTGGAGAACTTCGCATAGAATTGATACTCTCTGAGCTTGTCAAGCACCAATCGCAAATGTTTGGCATGATCCTGCTTATTCTTGGAGAAGACCAAGATATCATCGAGATACACCAGAACGAATTCATTGTTATAGGGGTTGAAGATGAAATTCATCATCCGAGAGAACACTGGAGGAGCATTGACAAGGTCGAAAGACACGACAGTATATTCATAAGAACCAAAGCTTGTTCTGAATGCGGTCTTGGGAATATCTTCTTCACGAATGCGAATCTGATGATAACCCATACGAAGGTCAAGCTTCGAGAATACTTTAGCCCCTTTGAGTTGCTCAAATAGCTCATTGATGTTGGGAAGTGGATACTTGTTCTTGATTGTCTTCTTGTTCAATGGACGGTAGTCAACACAAAGTCGGTCCGTGCCATCCTTCTTCTTGACAAAAAGAACACCACAACCCCAAGGAGAAGAACTCGGTCTGATCAAACCTTGACGTTCTTGTTCATCGAGCTGCTTCTTCAATTCCTTCAGCTCGTTAGGTCCAAGCTTGTATAGACGCTTGCAAACAGGTTCAGTGCCAGGCTCTAGTTCGATAACGAACTCAACTGGCCGATGAGGAGGCATACCCGGAAGCTCTTCTGGAAAGACATCTTGATACTCACAAACGACTGGAATTTGAGAGATGGCATTCAATTCGCCCTTCTCATTGAGAGAGAAAAACCGAATGGTTTCATCACGAGCGGCAAAAATAATCACATCCTCAGACGAGTGTGTCAATTGAATTTCCCTGGCAGCACAATCAAGCTGAGCCTTGTGCTTAGAAAGCCAGTCCATCCCGAGAATAAGATCAATATCCGAGTCACCAAGAACAATTGGAGAAGACTGGAATTTGTAGTCGCCCATCTTGATGGAGACATCGGGAGCAACCAAACTAGACGACAAAAGCTTACCCGGAGAAACAACTTGCATAACTTTGGATAAAATCTCTGTGTCAAGATTGTGCTTCGATGCAAAAGGGTATGACAAGAAAGAGTGCGATGCACCAATATCAAAAGGAACTTTTGCAGGAATATCATTAACTGAGAGATTACCCATTATCACATCAGTAGATTCCTCCGCTTGAGCTGCATTCATCATGTTCACCTTTGCAGACTTTGGATTATGCTTGACCACTGCATTGCTGGAAGATCTGACAGGAGGAGGAGGAGGAAGACGCCTCTGGTTGAAGCACTTGTTAGCATAGTGACCTTTCTGCTGACATTTGTTGCAAGTCACCTCTGAGAGTGGACAGTGATAAGGAGCATTGGACTTAGGAACTTGATTCTGAGACTTGTTCTGGTAGCCAGAGTTGGAAGAGTTGGAAGAACCATGGCCACCTTTGTTCGTCTGCTGATAAGGCTGACGAAACGGAGGAGGAGGAGGCAACCAGAATTTCTGTTGCTTAGCTGTCACAAGTGAGGAAGAAGAAGACTGAACTGCATCTCTGACTCTCTTCTTAGAAGCCTCACACTTGAGCTGAGCAGCCTCTTGCTTCAATGCCATATTGTATAATTGATCAAACTGAGTAGGCTCAACAAGAACGAGAGCTAACTGCAGATCCTCTTTAAGGCCACCTCTGAAGTGATAGATCATACTCTTTTCATCAGGAATGTCTTGTTTAGCGAAGCGAGCAAGTTTCTGAAACTGAATGTTGTATTGATACACAGACATGTTGCCTTGCTTGAGATTGCGGAACTCCTCACGCTTGCTCTCAACAACACTTTGTGGAATGTGGTCCGCTTAGAAGTCCCGACAGAAGTCAGTCCAAGTGATCACACGACCTCCTTTGGAATCTTTGTATTGCTGAAACCAATCAGCAGCTTGGTCCTTGAGCTGGAAAGAAGCGAACTTGACATAGTCCTCAGGCCTGACATTGCTACATTCAAAATGCTTGTTGATGTCCACGAGCCAATCATCGGCATCCGTGGCCTCGGCACAGTAGCTGAAAGACTTGGGCTGATTTGCGAGAAACTGGTTGAGAGTGGCAAAGTGAAACTGATTGTTGCCTTAACCTTGATTGCCTTGCCCTTGAGTACGTTCTTGCAAGAGTTGCAGAATCATCTGAGCATTGGCGTTGGTGGCTGCCATGATTGCTTGCCATGCCTCCGGAGGTGGAGGTGGTAGCGGAGGGTTCGCTTGACTCCCTTCATTGCGATCCGGATTCTGACGCGTTGGCGGAGCCATCCTGAAGAGGGTGACATCCGTTAGCATCTTGATAGACAAAAAGATAAGTAGAATCAACGGACAGAAATTGCAACATATAGTCTTCACAATAAACATTCGAACGAAGATGAACGAATGAATTCCGTAGTAAATCATCACACTTCCATAAGTTGAGAAGCCACTTGAAAAAGGTATGGAGTGAACATAAGAATTCGAAGCAACTCGAATAGCACAATACAAAATAAAACAAAGTATTGGCTTTCAGAATAAGCCGGAACAAACATATGACAGATATTTCGTCCGAAGTTTTCGTGGTGGGGCCCACACAGGCTCAATCGTACAGCACCATCATGTACAAGGCTGTGCACATGACATACGAAGCGTCCCGGAGTTGGCAAAGCCATGGACTCTTTAAGACACAACGAGACCACTGTAAAATCAACCGTGGAAAGGCGGACCACTAGACGTCGAACCCCAATCTCATATCATGCGTCTGTCGGAAAGATATCCTAAGGCTACTAGAATTCCCACTTATAAACTCCCGAAACTTTCTGGTTATGCAATCTGGTGTAGGGGATACAGGGGACACAAAATATATCACCCAAACTAACAATCCCTAGATCCAGCTGTATCCATCCGTCAACACATAACCAAGAAACCTTCGGAAATCGTTTACCTCAACCTTCGAAAAACATCCGTTATACAAGTTATGGCAAAACTTCTACGTCAGGAGACCTCACCAGAGCGACGAAGAGACTGAGGAGTAAAAAGAATCCTACTCTCCGATATATATAATCCTAAGACTCAAAACATTTTTATTCTAGACTCAACAACGCCAGCGATTCGATCAAGCAGGGGGCTCCTAAGTCGGGGATGGCTCTGATTACCAACTTGTAACGCCCACGATGCGGCTATATCTCCCACGTGTCGAGGCACGACTTAGAGGCATAACCGCATAGTGGTTTAGTCGCAAGAAGGGTCATCTTCACACAATCCCATGTAATGAACAAGAATGGGATAAAGAGTTGGCTTACAATCGCCACTTCACACAATACATAAATATTATTCATACATCATCCAAAATACAATCATATAGACCGACTACGGTCAAAATCCAGATGAAAATAAGACAACCCCAAATGCTAGATCCCCGATCGTCCCAACTGGGCTCCACTACTGATCATCAGGAAAAGACACATAGTAACGACCACGTTCCTCGTCGAACTCCCACTTGAGATCGACGCCATCATCTGCACTGGCATCGTCGGCACCTGCAACTGTTTTGGTAGAATCTGTGAGTCACGGGGACTCAGCAATCTCACACCCGCGAGATCAAGACTATTTAAGCTTGTAGGAAAGGAGGGTGTAATAAGGTGGAGCTGCAGCGGCAAAAGCATATATGGTGGCTAACTTGCGCAAATGAGAGCGAGAAGAGAAGCAACGGAACGGACGTCCTCTAGCAATGACCAAGAAGTGATCCTGAACACCTACTTACGTCATTCATAACACAGACCGTGTTCACTTCCCGGACTCCGCTGAGAAGAGACCATCACGGCTACACACGCAGTTGATGTATTTTAATTGGGTCATGTGACAAGTTATCTACAACCGGACATTAACAAATTCCCATCTGCCTCATAACCGCGGGCACGGCTTTCGAAAGATAATACCCTGCAGGGGTGTCCCAACTGAGCCCATCATAAGCTCTCACGGTCAACGAAGGATAAACCTTCTCCCGGAAAGACCCAATCAGTCTCGGAATCCCGGTTTACAAGACATCTCGACAATGGTAAAACAAGACCAGCGAAGCCACCCGAATGTGCCGACAAATCCCGATAGGAGCTGCACATATCTCGTTCTCAGGGCACACCGGATGAGACATCCTACGAGTAAAACCAGACCTCGAGTTTCCAGGAGGGGGCCCTGCAGTCTGCTCGGTTCGGACCAACACTCGAAGGAGCACTGGCCCGGGGGGGTTAAAATAAGATGACCCTCGGGCTCGCGAAAACCCCGGGGAAAAGGCTTAGGTAGCAAATGGTAAAACCAAGGTTGGGCCTTGCTGGAGGAGTTTTATTCAAGGCGAACTGTCAAGGGGGTCCCATAAATCACCCGACCGCGTAAGGAACGCAAACTCAAGGAACATAATCCCGGTATAACAGTAACTAGGGCGGCAAGAGTGGAACAAAACACTAGGCATAAGGCCGAGCCTTCCACCCTTTACCAAAATATATAGATGCATTAATTAAATAAAAGAATATTGTGATATCCCGACATATCCATGTTCCGACATGGAACAACTTCAACTTCACCTGCAACTAGCAACGCTATAAGAGGGGCTGAGCAAAAGCGGTAACATAGCCAAACAATGGTTTACTAGGAAAGGATGGTTAGGGCTGACATGGCTAAAATGGGAGACATGATATAGCAAGTGATAGGTAGCGGAGCATGGCAATAGAGTGAACAACTAGCATAGCAAAGATAGAAGTGATTCCGAGGGGTGGTCATCTTGCCTGCAAGGTTCTCAGAGTTGTCGAAAGCTTGATCCTCGTAAGCGTACTCGACAGGTTCCTCGTTCACGAACTCGTCTCCCGGCTCTACCCAAGACAAGAACACAAACAAACGGAACCACAATCAACAACGAGAAATGCGCAAGCAACATGATGCAAAACATGTATGATATGCAAGATATGATATGCGATGCATATGCGTGCTCCGGAAGGAAAATGATGAACATGGCAGTAACTTGGCAAACCAAGCATGCCACTGGAAAGATGAGATGATTTCGGTCGAAATCGATATAAAGATCACCGGAATCGGATGCACGGTTTGCAAATGGCAAGCAAAACAAGAATGACACGAATCTGCGATTAACAGCAAAATAGCACTTAAGATGCAACAACCAACAATGTTGCAGCACCCCAACATAGAAACAAAGCATATGACAGTAATATACAGGAGATGCTTGACAAAAGATGAACACTGAGCTACGGCTAGTTCACAACATATCAAGCTCAAACAAGCATGGCAAAAGAGCAAAAGATTACAGGTTCACAGACTTGGTGAAAAACTGGACATGGCAGTAAACAGCATCAGGTAGCAATGTTCAGAGCATGAAATCAACATGTTACAGGAACTTAACATAGCAAAGCAAGGCATGGCAGTGTTCTACTAAATGCACATGACAAAAGTCCCTTACTGACCAAAATCCAAAAAGGACTAGGAGATATGATGGCAAGCATGTAAACATAGCAAGTTTCGTCAACAGGTTTCAGACTTGGCAGAAAACAGAGCATGGCAGAAATAATAATATGTAGGCCTCTTTGTGAGCTTGATGCACTCACTACAGAGCAATGCACTACAAACAAAGTATACCTACAGCAAGATGGAATGTTTATGAAGCTTTAAATGGCAAGAAAAAATGCATAGCATGTATGGATCAACTACAATAAGCTTGGCAAAAATGCATATCATGTTAAGAATCTGCCAGAAATATTTTATAGCAACAGTAGAGCAAGACTAAGTTATTCTCTGGCACTCTATAATTGCAAAAAATTGCAGTAATGTATCAATTAAAACTATAGCTACAAAACATCCTTACTGAACATCTCCAAAATATGCATGGATCTCTCTGTAGCGTCAAGTTTACATGGCAACAAAATTACAGCAGACAAGGACTTTGAAATCACTAAGTCCCTGAAATCAGAAATATTACGGGCCTACTTTGCATGCTTGTGCTAGTCACCACAGAGATCACAAAAATGCATGGACTATGCCACTGGAAAGATGGCATGGCATACAATAAAACACATGTAGATCTCATGCTCATAAGATGCACAGAATAAATGATACAAAAATGACAACTCTCCAAGTTCTGATAAGAACCAGAGAATAACAGCAACTAGCCCTCTTCCGACGAAGATTTGGGCATCAAGATGACCTCTAATGAACATGGTGCAATTGAACAAAATGAAGAGCATCACGAGGCAAACAATTTGACATATTACACGCGCGAATCGAAGCTACATGCACGGAGTTACGATGCTATGAACATGGCATGATAATGTAAAAGTACTGGGACTTGGAGAAAAATAAAGGGGAGGAGAAGTCAACCCTGCGGGATTTTTGGATCCAGAACGGCCCGAGCTCGGTGGCGGCGATGGAGCTGGAGCCGAGGGAGCTTGGGGGGAGGAAGGAGAGGCCGGCGAGGGCGCGGTCGGAGCCGGCCGGAGTCGAGGCGAGGAGCGGCGGCGGCGAGGCGCCGG
>NC_057805.1:273034111-273074907 GCF_018294505.1 Triticum aestivum | reverse complement strand
CCGGTTGGCTGTGGCGGCGGGGAAGGCGACGTGGCAGCACGTGATTGGTCTGGGCGACGCGGCGGACGTTGTCCGGCCGACGGCGGACGCGTCCGGCGGCGCGGAGGGAAAATTTCTATGGTTTCGTCTGTGATTCCGTTTTTGGGGGAGATGGAGTTTTATAGATAGAGGGAGCTAGGAGACTCCAAATGAGGTGCGGTTTTCGCCCACACGATCGTGATCGAACGACCTAGAGCCTGGAAAAGAGTTTGGTGGGTTTTGGGCTGGTTTTAGAGGGGGTTTTTGCTGGACACTCAAATGGACTTTGCGGATGCCCGGTTAACCGTTGGAGTACCAAACGACCTCCGAATGGAACGAAACTTGACCGGTAGTCTCCGGGTGGTATATTAAGGCCACTTGACAAGCCTCGGTCCATTCCGAGAAAGTTTGACACACGCACACGAAAGAAAACAAGAGGGATGCACCGGCGGAGATAGGAGCGACGGATTGGAAAACGGACAACGGGGAAAATGCTCGGATGCATGAGACGAACACGTATGCGAATGCAATGCACATGATGACATGATATGAAAATGCATGACATGACAAAATACAAAACGAAAGACAAAAACCCGACCACGGAGGGAAAAACATAACACATAACCGGAAATGGCAAGAGTCGGAGTTACAAATATGGCAAGTTACATGCGGGGTGTTACACTGGTCCTCTTCCCAAATGTAGGCGGGAAGGGATCCAACAACGGCCAAATTTGAAGGGAGACAACCAGTACAAGTTATCCTGACTATAGGTGGTCTTTGCCTGCCAAAGGCTCTGGTGGTGACGCCGTCCTAGACTCCACGGTGACCTCCGTCCTGCCGTCCTGCTGCTCTTGGTCTTGTTGCACCGATATGGAAACCTTTGCCTGATGCCTCGGGATTCCTCGCCCGCGCCTGCCTTTTTAGCACCAAAGAGGAAACGAGTACACTGCATGGGGGCGTCTGCCTGGCGCCCGCCTAGCCTTGGTCGTCATGGATTGCATCACAGGATCCTCGCGAGGTGCCCCTTGCCTTGATCTCTCCGCCCCTAGTGAGCCAGCCTGGTGAGGCGGCCCCCGAGGAGGTCTTGCGCCGTCTGCGCTGCGAGGCTTGGCCCCTCGCGAGGGTCTGGAGCGTTTGCTGATGAAGATGGGCCGTACAGGGCCACTGGTGGAGCCACATCGTGGGCCGCAGGCAGGCAAGTCTGGGGACCCCCGTTCCTAGGATGCCGACAGTAGCCCCCGGGCCCAAGGCGCGCTCGGACATGGCTTCGAGGTGAAGCCAAGGGGCAAGTGCGGAGCGCCGCGGGCCCCAACAGCCTGCAGCCTCGGTTGACGCGTGGCGATTGATGGGACGTGAGCGTCTCCGCTTCGCCACGCCGCCTCGGCAACTGCCCGACTGACAAAATGCTGGCGCGGGCTGCATTTGCCTTCATTGCTTTCCTTCGTCTTGCTCCAGATCCCCTTTCTTGCTCTTCGCTTCCAGAGACTCCAGATCCGCCCAGATCCTCCTTCAAGCCTGCCACCAATGGCGCCCAAAAAAGCTTGGTCTGCTCCTCCGCCATCCTGGTACTAGCCTGCGCTCGATGCGCCGAGTGTCTCGGAGAAGAACCTTGTCGTTGTGCTCCTGATGAGGGCGGAGGGTGATGAGAAGAGGAAGACTGTGCTCCGGGCTGGCTCCGCCGAGCCGGAGGCCTCAGGAAGCACCTTCTACCCCTTCTTCATGAGCAGCATCGTAGCCGGGTTGGTTCCCCCTTCTCCGACTTCTTCTACTCCATCCTCAGCCAGTACAAGATTCACGCCCTCCATCTTCATCCCAACTCCATCCTCCTCCTGTCGATCTTCGCCTTCTACTGCGAGGCGTACGTTGGAGTGATGCCATCTGTGGCACTGCTGTGCCACTTCTTCTTCCAACTCAGGGTGATCAAGGAGGGCCACAACTCAGGGTGCGTCAAGTTCGTCGCGGCCAACAAGACCAACGCGATCTCGAAGCCCGGGAAGAAGGCCGAGGGCTTCTGGAGCATGTGGGTCCTGATGGATGCCAAGTGCTCCCACACCCAGCTGGTGCTGCCGACGGAGATGCCCATGTCCCACGACGAGTGGTCTTGCGCGAAGCTCGCCGACCCTCAGGCGGCGGAGGTGTTGGAGAGGATGACCGCCGACCTGAAGCCCTTTGACCCAAGGGCGGCGAAGCTGACGGGGGCCATGATAGTTAAAGAGTTCATGGCGCAGCGCGTGACTCCCCTCCAGGCACGCCTGCGCCCCTTGTGGAATCTTGGAGATGACGGGGACGACCTTCGCCTGTGTCTGGAGGCCCTTTCTGATGAGGAGTTGCGCTCGGGCCTCCGCTCCTTGGTTGGGGACGACCAAGTGTACCCGTCGGACTCCTTCCTTCCCTTGTTCCGCCGCCCAGATGGGGCGGAGGCTGCCGCTGCCATGCCCGTCTTCGCCGGGCGTGGGCTTGTGCCGCCTGCACCGTCGAATGTCCTGGTGACGACTCTAGTGGACGTGTCTTCCGACGAGTCTCGTGAGGAGGAAGAAGAGGAGGAGGAGGAGGAGAGCGACTTGGAAGTGACCCGCGAAGGGGCGGGGCAGACCTCCCCTTTGCGCAAGGCTAACATCCTCTACACCCTGCTTGATGACGATGACGAGGCCGATGTCCCCCTGGAGAGGGAGGAGCTTCCCGTGGCAGGGGGCTCCACGAGGTCCAAGGTCAGTCCCCTGATGAGGCCATCGGCCGAGGTTACGACGAGGGGTAGGTCGGCGCTGATCTCCGAAGACGACGCCCCTACTCTGACGCTGCCTGGAGCTGCTTCTGGCCCATCTGCAACCCCCTCTTCCACTCATGGAGCCCGCGGGCCCGCGCCTCAGGCTGCGAAGCTCTCAGGTTTCAAGCTTAAGAAGCGGAGAGACTACAACGCGGTGGACCAGTAAGTGTTCTCCTCCTACCTTGTTCTTGCTTCTGCTGCTGATTCTTGATGCTTCTCCATTGTGCAATTAGGCCGACGCCCGTGGCAAAGAATAGGAAGGAGGAAGCGGTGGTACTGCTCGGGACCAAATCGCCGGCGGTGGCTACACCCCCCTCCGTGGGGAAGGGCAGTGACGGTTCTCGCGCTTCTCCGACCCAATCGTCCTCGCATGGCTTGGGGGAGCGTCCTCAGGAGGAGGCAGCCCTCGTAGCCCCACTGGCTCCGGAGGTGCCAACGTCGGGCTCAGTTGCTTGGGTCCCCAAAGCTCAGGAGCTCCCAGCCTCCCAGGCCATGGTGACAACGTTGCCTCCTCCTTTGTCCGCCGCACTACTGACCCCGGATCCTTCCGCCTCCCCTGAGTCCTGGAGCATGCTCTCTCTGCGCTGACCCTGTTGCGGGAGGATCTTGAACAAACCGACCATCGCCTGGTGGCCGGGCGCCTAGAGCCGATCTCTGGCTGGCTTCACTCCGATGTGTCCATCCAGGCGGCGCTAAGCCAGGCTGCGACGGCCTCCGAGAAGAACAAGCAGGCCGTCGCCCAAGCCGCGGCTGCTCGTGAGGTGGCGCTGAAGGATGCCGGGGCCGCCCAGGATCGATGTCGGTCGCTGGAGACCATGCACAATGAGCGTGCGGCCGAAGCTCGAGACCGCAAGGCGGAGGAGGAGAAGATGAAGGCCCGAGAGGACACCGTCAGGGGTCGCGATGACGAACTGGACGAGTTGGCGAAGGCACAGGCCACGAAGCGCAGCCGGCTGGAGATGCTGGAGCAGAAGATGAAGGAAGAGAAGGCCGAGCTGGAAGCCAAGGCGAAGGTCCTGGCTGAGGACCGTGTGGCCTGCAAGTCCCTTGAGGAGAAGACCCGCCTGGCACTGCGAGCACTCTATGAGAAGGGCTTAGAGGAGCAGCTGGCGACACACGACGAGGGCCCCACCCAGCTGCTTCCTCATTTATTCGCGGCGCTTGAAGATGTCGTGGACGGGATCGGCCCCTTGGTGGAGGGGGAAGCCCGTGCGCTTTCCTCGGCCGCGCTGACGCGCGTCTTCAGCCATCTCTATCTTCATGATCCTGACGCCAACCTTGACGAGCTGCTGGAGCCTGTGGATGACGAGCGCTGCGCAGCTGCTACCGAAGCCGTGAAGGGCCAGGTGGAGGCTTTGCTGAAGAAGTTCCTCCCCTTCGACCCTGCGCCCACAACTGGTGGTGCTGCGGAACCTGCAACTCCGGCGGGCGGCACAGGTGAGGGCAACATCACCGTCGAAGGGGCACCTCTTGCAAGCGACGACGGCGTCCAGGGATGATGAGATGACTTGCTGGCGACTCCTTTTCCTGCTTTGCCTCTACAACATGTACCGTGCCTCGTGGAGGTGTTAAACTTGTGTTTGGTATTTGAAGAACAGTATGTCTTGTAATATTTATTTGAGATTTTGCGATTTCCTTCCCGTTTGCTTGGTGTTCTACGTCGGCAAGGCCCAACCCCGCGCATACCTCAGCCACCGTTGTGCTGTCCGGATCGCCAGGATGGGACCAGGGGGTGAGGGGCTACGTGACCAGTTAGGCTCCTGAGTCGCGATGCCCAGGAGTCCCTCTTGACGTGCAAACAGCTTGCGCGAACGAGATGCGAGGGTAGGCCTTAGTGTTCTACGTCGGCAGGGCCCAACCCCGCGCATACCTAAGCCACCGTTGGGCCGTCCGGATCAATAGGACGGGACCAAGGAGTGAGGGGCTACGTGGCCAGTTAGGCTCCTGAGTCGCCATGCACAGGAGTCCCCCTTGACGCTCAAACGACGTTCATACCTTTTCCCTCGCCAAGGCTCCACTCGGGAGGGGCGCGCGACGACCAGGTCCAAGGGACCTGGTAGGGTGGCGTACGCTTGGGCGTGACCCAAGCGCAGCCCCCGTGCCCAGCCCCCTCGCGCGACTCTCCTGAGGGGAGGTGTTCCGATGAGGCCATTCACTGAGCTCGGAGGCTCCCTGAGGTTGATACGGCCATGGGGCCGCCCTTAGTTGTTTATCCCCAGCGCGGGGCATAGCGCTTCCGCACTTGCACGGGCATAGCCGCTCCTCGACCGTGTCGACGGCCAGCGCGGAGCATGGTGCTTCCACTGGTATGTGGGTGAGGGCTCCCTCTGAGTGGAGCCCCCGGGGCGTGTACAGCCCTGCCCTGACACGTGTCTTGCATGGCAGGGCTGGACGAGGTGTGTCTGGGCACCCGTGAGCCAGCGCGGGACTCACGAGGCCCTACCTCAAGGCGGGTTGCGCCTGGTCTTGGTTCTTGATGACTGTGGTGGTCCTGCAAGATGGTTAGGCAACCTGTGTCGAACGAATCTCCTGAGGCTATCGCATGTGAAGGCCAAGCGCCAACGACCCCAGGAGGTGAAGTGAACGGGGCCGGCCCGCCAGACAGAGCTCAGCCATTGGGTTTATCAATGCTGCAGGGACAGACTCGAGCACATACGTCGTGCCTAGTCTTCTCATGCGAAGGATCCTGAAGAAAGACGACCGGTGTGCGGCTCCTGTGGTGGCGAGGTGCCGGGCGACGTGCCCTGGCCTACCGATGCACGATTAGCTCATGCGAGAACAAGGCACCAAGAGCCACGGGAGGTGACGTACGCGGGACAGGCCCGCGAGCCAGAGCTCAGCCTCTTGGATTTAGCGACGCTGCAGTGACGGACCCGAGCACAGACGTCGTGCCATTCCTTAAGCATGAGGCGGTCGTGGGTGGGCTTGCAAGGGCGTACGACGCTGATGGTATCGAAGTACCAGGCAGGCGGGTGATAACCATAGATAACTCATGCGAGGAAGCAAACTAGTTCATGTAGATGCAGGAACGATACATGCCACTGGGTCGGACCTGAGTGGCCTGGGGATGATGCAATCCGAGGGGCGCCCCCAACAGAGTAAGCTAAAGATGTAAAAAGATACATGTCGCGGGGGCAGGTCCGTGCGACCTGGGAATGATGCAGCCCGAGGGGCGCTCCCAGCTGAATAAACTTGGAAAATGTCACCTGGTTCCGTTGTCGAAGGATTGTTGGGGTAGCCGAAGACGCGTGATGAAGGAACCGCTCCTCATGAGCCGCCAGGGCCCTGAGCCTCTGGAGGCTCTGGGAGCTCGGGTGGTTCCTTGAGGACCGTCTCCATCTCCGCAAGGACTGCGTGATGCCTGGCCTCCTGAGCTGCCAGGATGCTCCGTAGGTGACGCTGGTAGACGGCCGCCATGTTCAGATGGCCAAATGGCATGCGAACATAGCTGTGAGGTGGGCCCTCACACCGCCCAATGCGCGAAGGCCAAAAGCGCTCCTGCGATGCGGCCCTGTTGAGTCCTGGAATGTCGATGCAGACGCGCAGCCCGCCGTCCTCGCCAGGATGGGGAGCTGCGCCGGTTGGTGGGCAGTGGTCGCCGCGCATGGCTCTTGCATCTTATAGCTCCTGAGTGGTCTTGGTGACGAACTCCTAAGCACCAGGTGCTCCTCGCCTTGCGCCCTCTTGAGGGGAGCGTGCCGCAAAGCACGCTTCCACGTGGTGCCCGAGCGCCTCCCTCGTGATGTTGGCTAGGTCTTAGGCCCTCCAGAAGAGAGCCCTCGAGCCTCACCCGAGGAGGGCGCCAAGCGCTCCTTCCTATGCGAGGGAGGGAGGCGCCCCAGGTGTGGGCGCCAATCCTGAGACAGTGCCGCTAGAGACGCCGCTCTCCTGAGGCCCTGTGCAGAGTAGTTGCTTCTTCTTCTTTGGGATGGCCTCAGGAGGGTACTGGACGCCCTCGCTGTCGGGGTCTTTGATTGCTGCGGTTTGGAAGGCGCGCTCCAGGGAGCACACCGCATCTCTCTCTTCGCAGGGAGTGTGATGATTCTGCCACATCCCGGCATCTTGAGGAAATTGTAGTCGTGGTGGATCACTACCATGAACTTGGCTAATGCCGCATACCCAAGGATGGCATTGTACGGCAGACGGATGTGGGCGACGTCAAAGTCAATGAGCTCGGTGCGGTAGTTGTCGCGCTGGCCGAAGGTGACAGGGAGCCGGACCTGCCCTATCGGGGTGGTGGAGCCGTCGGTCACTCCTGAGAAAGGCTTGGTAGTCTGTAGCTGATCGTATGGCACTTGGAGGCTGTCGAATGTCTCGACTGTCCGGACGTTAAGCCCTGCACCACCGTCGATGAGGGTCTTGGTGACTTGCACGTTGCTGGTGACAGGCGAGCATAGCATCTGGAGGGTGCCGGCGGTCGCCGCGCACTTGAGCTGGTCTGACGAGCTGAAAGTGATGGCGCACTTGGACCACTTGAGCGGGCGCGTGGCCTCGATCCTGGGAAGAGCCGCGTTCACCTCGCGAGCAAACTGCTTGAAGACGCGCTGGGATGCTGGGGCCTGAGCGCTGCCAAAGATGCAGGCAATAGCGCATGGTTCCTGGAAGCCACCAGCCCCCTCGTCCTAATGATGGTCGTCGTTCCATCTTGGTGGTGGCGGAAGTGGAGGGAGACCAACATTGCCGTGAGGGCGGTCCTCGCGAGGCTAGTCCCTCCATGCACCCTCACGAGGCTGGTCCTGCCAGCGGTCATCACGAGGCGGTCGCGCCACTCCTGGCGGGGGCCGCGGTCATCCCAGCGTCCCCTGAGGGAGTCCTGGATTAAGGGGTCCTCAGGCGTTCGGCCTGTTATCCATGGGCCGGACTGGTGGGCTGTGAAGACATGAAGGCTGAACACTCTACCCGTGTCCGGATTAGACTCTCCTTAGCGTGGAAGGCAAGCTTGGCGATCAACTATGAAGATTTTTTCCTATGTAACCGACTCTATGTAACCCTAGATCCCTCTGGTGTCTATATAAACCGGAGGGTGTAGTCCGGATAGGATATATTTATTACCATAGTCATACAGGCTAGACTTCTAGGGTTTAGCCATTACAATCTCGTGGTAGATCAACTCTTGCAATACTCATATTCATCAAGGTCAATCAAGCAGGAAGTAGGGTATTACCTCCATAGAGAGGGCCCGAACCTGGGTAAACATCGTGTCCCCCGTCTCATGTTACCATCGATCCTAGACGCACAGTTCGGGACCCCCTACCCGAGATCAGCCGGTTTTGACACCGACATTGGTGCTTTCATTGAGAGTTCCACTGTGATGTCGACGAAAGGTTCGATGGCTCGCCTTGTCCTTGAAGACAACATCACCTCCAGAGGAGTCCTGGCCCTAGGCCAAACCCTCCGGCTGGGCGGCTTTACTATGATCGCCCGTTCGGCCGTTGAGCCGACGATGACCTCTCGGGCCATCGGAAACCCCCTTCGCATCAACTCCGAACACTCCAACCAGATGGATCCGGCAGAGTTTTCGTCCTTGAGCGAACTCCTAGATCGCATCGCCGCTTTTGGAATCGCCACAGATTATGATCGGATCGGGCTTAAAACCGATCAAGGAGAAATCAAAACTCCACCGGTCACCCAAAAGATAGCGGTAGTCGAGGAGCAGAACGTCGAGTCTTCTTCTATATCGAAGACTGACTGTGTTCGGATCGCCGATAAAGAAGACCCGGATACCTACCAGCGAAAGGATGCGACCAGCCCTCCGAACATAGAATCAGATGGCAGTCCATAGCAATCAGAAGATATTCCGAAGCCCGGACTATTGAGTCTGGAAGGCCTTCAAACTCCGGACAATCGGTCTAGTCAGGGTGAGGATTTAGTTCCACCCATCCACCCGGACATAGACGCCCTCATCAGCATAAAACAACAGTTTTAGGAAACGGTTCACTACTTTTGGGCCAGGTTCCTCCTTGTCAAAAGATAAAAGATTGCCGCGACGAGGACGCGATATCAGCATTCCGCAACAATTTCACGGACGAAGGAATCCTCAACGCCATCAATCGTCGCCGCATACTGAAATCCGCTGGCTTAGAAACTATCGTACAGAAGTACACCGCGATGGAAAGCATCTGGAAAAATCAGGCAGCTTGCTGGGAACCGTCGGTCCCAACTCAACTCCTCCTACAGACGAAGAGGGCGCACCCTCGCGGCACGCCCAGTCCAACAGTCAAGAAACATAAATCCATTACGAGGCACGGCACCGTTCTGGAGGGATGGCTCAATGGCCCATGCAAAATACACACGACGCCAGATACCGTGGCAACCCACAGCCTTAGAGCTTGTTGGATACTCCCGCAGGTAGCCAGGAGCGGCGAGGACATCCTCATCAAGGACGCCCCAGAACAACACCCTGCAGAAAATGACGACACAAGACTATTGATGGTCTTCGAGACATTCACTTCAAACAACAAACACAAATGATCACTTCGTAACCTCGCCGAAGTCCGCAAAATCGCTGCAATAAACCCTTGGAACGACACGGCTATAACATTTAATGCCAGCGACGAACCGAGGAACAAGACAGTCCGAGTGCCATCCGCATTAGTCCTCAGTCCCATCGTGGACGGATTTCGACTTACTAAGGTCCTCGTGGACGGCGGCAGCGGACTAAACCTCATTTATGAGGACACACTCCACAAAATGGAAATAGACAGGAGCCGCATCAAGCAAAGTAGCACAACCTTCCAAGGAATCATTCCCAGTCGGGAGGCGCGGTGCACGGGCAAAATCACACTCGACGTGGTATTCAGCACGCTGGAGAACTACCGGTCCGAAGAAATCACTTTCCAAGTGGCCCCTTTCAGGAGCGGATACCACGCCCTGTTGGGACGGGATGCCTTTACATGCTCCCAAGCTATACCTCATTACGGGTATATGAAGCTCAAAATGCCCGGACCAAACGGTATAATCACTCTCATCAGTGATCCGGACATAGCACTCCACGCTGAAAACAAAACCGCATCCCTGGCCCTTGAGGTGCTATCCGAAGCCCTTGCGGCCGAAGAACTAACTGCACTAGGCTCCACGGTGGACAGGGACGATCTGATCCTCGACAAACGCCTCAAATCCACCTCCTTCAAACCAGCAGAAGAAATAGTCAAATTCCAGGTCCACCCAACGGACCCCAAGAAGGCAGCATCTATCGGAGCACAACTGAACCCAACAGTTGACGCCGCACTACGAGAATTCCTGCGCGAAAATTGGGACATATTTGCCTGGCACCCTTCAGATATGCCAGGGATCCCACGCAAGCTGGCCGAACATAGTCTCAATATACTAAAGGGATTTAAACCGGTCAAGCAAACACTGCGGCGCTTTTCCGAACCCAAGCGACAAGCCATGGGGGAGGAGCTGGCCAAGCTTATCGAGGCCGGATTCATTAGAGAAATCAAACATCCGGACTGGCTGGCAAACCTGGTGATGGTACCAAAGATGGAAAAATCCTGGCGCCTATGTGTCAACTTCAAAGACCTCAACAAGGCTTGCCCTAAGGATCCCTTCCCCCTCCCCCGCATTGATCAAATCATTGACGCCACCACAGGACACGACTCACTGTGTTTCCTCGATGCATATTCCGGATACCATCACTACAAAAAAAATACACTTCCGTGATGATACGTGTTTGTCACAGTAGGTCATGTTTTTTGTCATGCATATACATCCGTGACGATTTTATGACAGAATCAAGATAGTCATACCTGTGCTGTCGTAGAAGTGTTCCATGACATTACCAAAATTAT
The DNA here is from genome assembly GCF_018294505.1 of Triticum aestivum. NCBI lineage: Eukaryota > Viridiplantae > Streptophyta > Magnoliopsida > Poales > Poaceae > Triticum > Triticum aestivum. Next base: position 273,064,335 of record NC_057805.1, on the reverse strand, counting down.
CATCACGGAAGTGTCCACTTCCATGTCGATAAATCGCACGTCACAGATGTGCTATCGTCAAGGGTGACCGACACGTGGCATCTACCGTAATGAAATGACGTTAAGCTATCGGGTCGGGTTTTGGATCCGATAACCCGTTAACAGCCCCGACCAATGGGGATTTTCCACGTGTAAAATCATCATTGGCTGGAGGAAACACGTGTCGACTCACCGTTGGGACAGATGTCATCCGCTCATTGGACCGAAGGCGCATATGATACGGCGACACGTGGCATGGCCCAACAGAGGCCCATTCCTGTGAAAAGGCCGGCCCGTTTGACTTGGTCAAAAGGTGGCGGGCCGGCCCATGGAAAGCCTGTTAACGACCTGTTCGCATATAGCCCATTTACAGCCCGCTAACCCAGGGCCCGTTACGCCCTATCCGAATTAGGCCCAGTAGCGTCATCTGGGCCGTCCAATATGATTCAGCCCGTTTTAACTTCCGGCCCATGTGTGGCCCATGACTTCTTTCGGCCCATATGAGGACCTTTGTAACTCTTGGCCCATTAACGGCCCGTGGTGAAACTGGCCCGTAATGAACAGTGTATCACTTTATACCCATTAACGGCCCGTTATTCCATTGGGCCGTTTCCAGCCCAAGTTATCTTTCGGCCTTCTCAGGGCCCATTGATTCTTGGGCTCATTTGCAGCATTTGGTTACATACGGCCCGTTACTGTCATTTTCTGCTTGTGGGCCAAATTCAGCCCGTCGTTACAGTCGGCTCGTTTGCGGACCGTTAATACGTTGGGCCGTTTTCATGTCAAAAAAAACCCGTTTGGTTGTTTTCATAGAGTTATCAAATACGGCCTATTAACGGCCCGTTATGGTGCATGAATAGTAGGGCCCATGATTGGCGAAATGATGATACGCCCCGTAGAAGGCCCATGGATCCTACGGCCCGTATGAGGCCCATGGATAGTACGGCCCGTAGAAGGCCCATGGATCATACGGCCCTAGAAGGCCCATGGACCCTACGGCCCGTAGAAGGCTCATGGACCCTAAGGCCCGTATAGAAGGCCGATGGATCCTACGGCCGGACGAAGGCCCATGGATCATACGGCCTGCAGGAGGCCCATGGTTACAACAGTCCGTGTGTTGCCATGATTATTTTGGCCTAGTTACCAAAAATAAGCTATTGTGGCCACTAGAAAAAAAAACAGAAAAAGAACTGCAGTGACTACAAGCAAACAACTAAACAAGACAATAAGGAAATAAATAAGCAAGCAATTAACGCTAGCCTATTACCGCTATTACACATATTACATCCACTGGGCATCAAAGTTCGCCACCAGTGCAAATATAGGGAACAAAGCAGCACATTACATACACTGCCCGTCAAAATTGGCCACCAGTGCAAATAAACGCGGCAGCAAAACAAGAGCATAACTGAAACAACTTCAAAAGAGCTCAAGAAACGTTTTCCTGGGTATCCACCATGCTGGCAATAACCTTAGCAAGCTGATTAGCTTTGTCCTGTTTGGCGCTAAAATCCTCCAACGCTTGCTGTTGCACCAGAAAGTACGCATCTGAATGCTCCAGGGACTTCCACAGTCCTTCCGCTTCTTGTCCCAGCACAACTGATAAATGTCTTTCAGCTTGTAGTTGAGACTCAAGAAACCGAACTGATTCAGACAGTGAGTTTGAATAGCTTGTGCAAGCGGTAGTGCCAGTAACTCGAACACTAAACCAAGACAGGACTTTGGGGTTGTCTCGCTGTCTTCAAGATAGTCTTCCTTAGCTGTTTTATCAGCTTTGTTGGAGACCAACAAGGATGTGTCACTATCCTGAACCTTATCTGCATTACTTCCTTTACCATTGCTTAATAAGGCACTCTTCCCCAATATTCTGTCAGCATTCTAAAAGAAGAAACAAGCAGACACATAACAAGTTTAGCATGTACTAGTATATGAAACTCATTTCGGTGAACCAGTTCATTAGTAAGGTGGACAGGACTAAACTACCAAGTCTTCTATTGCCAAGTACTAGTACATAATAAAAGCATCAAACAAACATATATCTATGTCCTATGGTCACTTCATTGTCTTGCCAAATCAAAATAGAGACACGGTTCAAATCATATCAGTTCAAGATAAAGCAGTAGTGAAAGAATACAAAACGTGGGAAACTACACGACACAACAAGATTTCAGATGGGTACCACGGGTCTACATGTACAACAACACTACTGGCTCTGTTGTAATGCTAGTAATGTGCATGATATGAAAGTCAACTGTATACACAATTGAAATTGAAATCAACAGAGCTATTGATAAGACCAAACCTGTTAAAGAAACATGCGTGAACATACCTGCTGTGCCATTGGAGTTTCGATTGGATCCTTTAATTTAAAAATAAGTTTGTATGAGTAAATACAGTGATACAAGAGCAAAGCAATCATAGTTAAAAAAGGCGCGCCTAAGCGAGCGCTTAAGCGCGCCTAGGCTCTAGGCGTTGGCAAAACGCATTGCGCATAACTACGCATAATCTATGCATAACCGCGCATAAGCATGCGCTTTGGTCAGTATAGCGCAAGGCGGTGGCAAAACACACAATTAACGCCTAGCGCTTTTTTGAACTATGATAGCAATGGAATCTTAAATTAGAACAGTTGTTCTTAAGGTTTAGGCACTTGTTCTACATGAACAGAGTACAGTAAGACGCAAGAATATAATACTTAAAAATAGAAAATGAGCTCATAGACCTTACCACATTCTCGGTTCGGGACCAGTACAGAACAAGGCATTCCCAGTCATCGTGCAGTAAATGTGTCTCAGGAGAACGTAAGGGAATTTGATGAGTTTCTTTGCCGCTGAAGTACGTTTTCTTCAGGTAATTCCGATACTGCCACCAAGCATTCTTGAAGATAGGAGAGGTATTAGCACAGGTTACCTCATCCTGAGTTTCCAAAGCGGTCCTTCTCTATAGAGAAAAATGGGAAAAATTTGCTGTATTATAACCATCATGGAGGTAGGATGTATGGGACGAAGCAAAGTAATTGCCATGAATAACATTGCTTACACATAACTCCTGGACAAACACCTACAACTGGCATTTTCCTTCATCTTCAGTATAATATTTCCCAGATGGGAAGATACGCACATACGATTTAACAACATCAAATGCGATAGATGCTAAACTACGACTAGCTGGTTGTGCTTCCTCCACAGGAATAGGCGTACTAACTGGTGGAGTTGGGGTTCGCCGTGATAGTACTGGCCCTTTGGGCACTGGAGCTGCCTTACTAACTGCTCTTGTTTGGGAGCTCTGTGGTGGAGATGGTGATGTGTCAATAGGAACTAGGTTACTATCGGCTGGGGTTGGGGTTAAATTGGGTGAAGCTGGTTCTCTGTCCATCGCAGTAGGGGTACAATCTGCGGGAGTTTGGGTTATGTGTGGTAGGGCTGGTTCTTGTGCATGTACAACCGGGGTGCTATCTCCACCAAGAGGTAGCACCGTTTTATTTGAAGACCGCGTTTTTAGTCCGCTAGATACTGGCATCACCCGCTCCAATTCAAATGGCTTATAAACAGGAAACATAGTTGAATGTACAGACATTGTATGAGAGACAGATGCAATAGATAGTGTGGAAAAAAGAGGGCATGAAATAGTTGACATGTATATTGTTTAACTAAAACGGATAGCATGACATAATTTCACATATATGATGTCTATCTAAACTGGATAGCATAGCATAACATAATTCAAAGATATGATGAATAACTAAACAGGATCGCATGACATAATTCACCTACATGTTATCTAAGTAATCAGGATCGCATCATTTAATTCACATATGTGATTTATATGCTAAACAGAGGGCATTCGATATGATCTGAACTAAGAACATGGTGTTGAATATTGTGTATATGATGTCTAAACTATGCAATGCAAGACACCCTATGCATGATATGAGCAGTATATCTGTGCCAAGTTAGAGCATACACCTCAGTGAGCTATCGTGACCCAACAAGAGATCTGCTTCGACAGGTAGCACTGTCTGCTCTGAAGGCCTTGTTTTCACTCCAGATTTTTCCATCTCCCACCCAAATGGCTGATTCACAGGAAGAGTAGTTTAATGTACAAACATTGTCGACAAATGGAAATGTAATGAAGAAAAGGTTGGCAAGATATCATTCAAATATATGATGCCTGGTTAAACAGGATGGCATTGCACATTTCACAAATATTATGGCTGGCTAAAAGACATGAGACTGCATAATTCCCATATATGATATAGAAACTAAACAGGTGGCATTACAAAACATGTCTAAACTAAGCAGATGACATATATGATGTCAAAAGTAGGCACTGCAAGGCAACATATGCATGATATGACTAACATCATCATGCCAAGGTAGAGCAAACACCTTGGGGGGTAAATAGGAGTGGTCAGCGGCGTCTGAATCTGCCTCAGAACAGATATCTTCCTCTAGATTACAATCTAGAGAGGGGTGGGGAGGGTTTTCCATTGAACCCACCATGGAGCGATGTCTGCATGACATTGTATTGCCGCACAAAACTCTTCTGTTTTTCTCTACATGTTCAGCATGACTGTGTACAATATCTGACATGCATACGAAAAAAATATGGTGAGATTATGTAAGGAGAGCATGCAGAAATTTAGAGTGATGGTAACAACCAGTGGATCGACGTTTTTTCGTTGAACCAAAATAGCCCTAATGGATCGACATGAATGTATAGTAATAAGTGATGCAACAAGTGTACAACCTCTTTGCCGTAGCCGTGTCGACCTCAACATCATTGGGTTGGTCGCTGAAGTAGTTGAGGCAGAGGTGGCTGTCGGAGGTGTGGAGGAAGATCTGAGGAATGTGTAGACGGCGTCCAGGGCACTGCTCTGTTGTGATGGATCGTTCTGTCGTTGGAGCAGCTCCGGTGAGCCGTAAGACGTCAAGGCTGAAGCACCACAAGACAGACATCATCAATCTCAAGTGGGATTCTAATAGCATCTCCAATAGATGATGTAAAATGGATGTAAAATTAACATCACCAAAACCACCTGACTACAACAGATGAGGTAAAAACTGTTGACTCTCAACTTAACTGTCGAAACTAAAATTTACTGTGGAATCTGAATGCTACTGTCGAAACTGAACGCAATGCTAGCAGAGAGGCACTTGACATGTAGTTTAGGGACGGCTTGTAGTTCATCTTCAACCTGCACCCCATGAGCCGCCAGCCACCACCGGCCAAACCGCCGGCCCCAGCGCCGCCTCGCCGCCCCGAAACAACTCGCCACCGCCGCCCCGGCCAGCCCTCTAGGCCCCCCGCCCCCACCCTAAACCCTAAGATAGATAGTGGGGTACCTCTCCGGCGAGCCCCCGTCCCCGCTGCGGGTGGTTCTTCCTTAACTCCGGCGAGCCCCCCCAACCCCTGAAAATCGACTGACCCAAAAGTCGATTCAGTCGACTGAAGTGTGGCTTAATCGGAGCAGAGCAGCAGCACGAGCGAGGGGAAGAGCAGCAACAGTAGCTGGGCGAGCGAGTGATCGAGCGAGAGCCGGAGCAGCAGCAGCGCGAGCGAGCAAGCGAGAGCCGGAGCAGCAGCAGCAGATCCGGCTGGTATGGACGCCGCCGCCGAAGGGGCCTCACACTGGGGGAGAGCTGCCGTGGAGATGTCGCCCGCGGCGCCGGCTTCAAGGTAGCCGCTCCATGGGGGTGCGGGATGTAGCACCGTCGGCGCCGGGAGGTCGAGTTAAGAATTAGGTGCGATGCCATGAGTGTACAACCTCTTTGGTGGCGCCGAGTAGGCCTCGGCTTCGTCTGAGGAGTCGGTGAGGATGCTGCGGTTCCGGTGGAGCAGGTTAAGGCGGCGCTGTGGGGATGGAGCAGCCGCGATAGATGAGGCGATCGTCGGAGCAGCTCCTTGGAGGTGGAGGACGGGGCGGCTGAACCAGCGAGACGGCGAGATGGACGACGGATCCTCATCCGGGGAGGTGGACGAGGGACGTCGAGCTTTTGCGCTGGACGACATCGTCGGGGAAGAGGCTCTGGCTGGGCAGCGGTGACGTGGCGGACGGAGGAGGGTGGGGTTCCGCGGCTGGAGCGGAGAGGTTACGGCGGCCTGGGATTTCGAATGGCGAAAAGGGGGCGACGGGAGGGGGTGAAGCATGACTTAGGGACGCGCTTGTCCAAAATGTAGGGTGTCTTACAAAAGTACCCCCCACCGATTTGAACTAGCGGCCCTTTCGGCTCAGGGTTAGAAGGGGGATTTCGCGTGTCGGGATTTGGCAGCTGGAGGGAGTTTTCGCGCGCGTTGTAATTTCGGGATAGCAAGGCGCGGGTTGTGAAGGCGCCAGTTTTGGGAGCACGATATCTGAATTTTCGGGATATAACAAGACGCGGGTTGAATTTTAGGGACAAGCCTAACGTGTAGTAATATTGTACTTGTACGTACCAAATCAATTCGCACTTCCCTCAACCAAAAAGAAAACGAAAAAATAAAACTATTCACACCACACAAAGAGAGAGTCTTGCCCCGTTTTACTATACTAATGCTATTCAAAGCTACTCCCTCCTTCCATCTATATAGGGCCTAATGCGTTTTTTGATGCTAACTTTCACCAAATATTAGAGCAATGATATATGACATGCAACTTACACAAAGCACACCGTTAAATTCGTCTGTGAAAGGTTCTTTCAATGATATAATTTTCACATTGTGCATGTCATGTACTATTAATCTTGTCAATAGTCATACCAACATTAATTTTCACATTGTGCATTTCATGATTGCGGTCTTAAAAATCTCATTACGCCCTATATAGATGGAAGGAGGGAGTATGAATCCATGTTATGTCCGATTAAATTTTTTCGCTTGCTGTATAATGCATGTAACCTACTCATACCAACATTTTAGTGCATTCCAAATGTCTATAGTACCACTGCAATTCGAACTAAATTTGAATTCGTTTCTCTATTTCAATAAGAATCTACAATCATGATTGTTGCCAACTTCAACCATCATAGTTTCCTTGCTATCCGCCAGATATAAATCGGACGGCCTATAATGCACGATGGCAGGCACACCATCATCAACAACTCCTTTTTTTTATAAGAGTAGAGATAAAATATGTTAAATGTAGTATAACATGTTCATAACAACACCATGTGTATCACCGTTATATATATTCACACATGCGTCGGTTTGAAACACTATGATAAATTCTTCAAATATCCGAATTCGCTTTTTATAATGAAGTATATATGATCTCTATTCGTCTTTTACACCCACACAACCCTCTTATCTTTGTAGCTAGCGCTAACTTTCCCTTGTGCATGCACACGCCCGCATCCCTCTCACCCTCTCTCAGCATTCTCTAGCTCCATCGCGCAAATTCGTCTTTTCACTTTAGGTCATTCACCCATGGTGTGTGTAGGCCCCCAGCTCCTTCTTTACGACACACATTGATCGATATGCCTCTCTAGCCAGGTGTGCCTAGCACAAACACAAGCTTCCCCTCTTCTCTTGTCACCATCCATGCCTCACTCCCACCACTCTTTTCATCGTTCTCGTGCTCGCACACTCCTCCCCCCTCGATATAGTATGCCTCTCGTACCACCTCCTACATGCATCCCTCTCTCTCTATCCTTCTCCTCGTGCCTCATTTGCTTCTAACACACACATGCATGTATACCGATCAATCTCCCAACATATACATAGATCGTCTTTAACTACCCCCCCATCGATCGACGTACCTCACAAGTTATGTCTCTCCTTTCTCTAACCAAGGGCGATTGATCTTCCTATGTAGTTACGTCTGCTTACCACAGCCACATCGTCCCCCTCATCCTTCGTGCATGCCTCCTGACCCGTCTCTCACAAGCATGTGCACAGACAACAACCAGCCATCTCCTCTCTTATTGATATTGCGGGCGTGCCCTCCGTTTGTCTAGCAAGCCTATCCCACCATTTGTTAGAAGCAACTCCACTACCACCCCCTCCAACACTCTAGCTCTGTCTCTCTCCCAACCTTATTCCTCTCCTGCACATATGCATGGATGCCGATCGATCTCCCTTAATACATGAGGCAGATCGATCTCCTTAATACATGAGGTAGGCCTCTCTCCTCCTCCACACATATACCAGCCATTGTACCTCTATAGTTAATTGGGCCTCCATCTTCCCCCACCACACACCGATAGTCGAGCGCTGCAGGTAGGTATCCATGCCACTGAGACAAACTGCACATGTCCCATCTCACGTTCCAGTAGGCCAGCCACTCTATATCTTTGACGTGGGCACACACAAATTCGATGGCACTCTTTATCAATCGCGCGCGCACAGACACACACATCATCCCTCTCTTCGATTCTATGGACACCTCAAGCCGATGATACCTCTACTCTCTTCTCGTGGATCGCCCCCTCTATATATATGTTATATCCAAGACTCTATTTCACACACATTGCATATGTTACATTTTTTGATTGACCCCCCCAAAAAAACTCTCAAGAACCCACACACTATATCTCTCTAGGTTTGTATCTCTCTCACACAACCCCACGTAGGTGGTGTACGTATACAAGAAGAGAATAGGTGCACCGTGCACATACTCACGCTTCGTGCCCAGCCACACTCGCGCAGGTACACGGTGGAGCTCATTTCTTTAAGAAATGGCAGCCCACGTGCTAATTTGAACGCCTGTAGCGGTTGTTTACCTAGGGAGGTCGTGTACCACGCGTGCACGAAACAAAGTTCGACTTGACGCGTTGCCGCGTTATTTTTAAATAAAGTTATAGCGCTCAATGGCACGTACACAGAATATAAAATGATTTTTATGGAGAAAAAGGTAGTCCGCTCACTATATCCAATGGAGCCTGCCTGCCTGGTTTGTCGCTCTTCAGAGTATCTCACACAAGGCTACGGTGGCCTCTTTGTCTCTCACCGTTGGTCACTGATCCGGCCGCATCCCGTCCGCCGGGGGAAAGGGAGTACGGTGGCCTCTCTCTCTCTCACCGTTGGTCACTGATCCGGCCGCATCCCGTCCGCCGGGGGAAAGGGAGGAAGTGCATCGTTTCTCCGTTTGACGGCGCCAAGGCAGCACGTCCCGATCTGCGATACACAATGTTCTCTCTGACCAAGCTTCGGCGCGGCAGGGCCTACGCCACCTGCTCGCGGATTCAGCCCGCCGCCGCTCACCTAGTTACATCCCGACGACCTCCAGGTATCCCCTTCGGCCTTGCTCCACTCCCGTCTTCCCACGTCGCTGCATGTGGATCTTCCATAGTTCTTTGCCCAAAACGTAGCTCGTCCGGCATACTTTCCATATTGCATTCTCGTCCTCACTCCGTTTTAGACAAACACAACCATGTTGTTATCTTCCCTTAGGTCAAGGAATATGCTTCTTTTTTGTCGTCGCATGTGTCATCAACTGTTATTGGCCAGTAATTGTTTCCTTTCTACTCGTTGCTATTGCGACCTTTTGGTGAACTGCACAAATCACTTTTTTTAAATTATAATAAGAGTGCAGACGCTCCTCCATCCGGTTCCTAGTACTAGTATAGTACGTACCTTTATAGACTATAGCAGTGGTACTAGTAAACTTTGCGCTTGGTTGTTCACCTATTCGGGAAGTCGAACAATAATAGCACTAGTAGTATAGTGTATGCTTCTGGCAATCTGACACCGAATTAACTGTTGCACGTCCACCGCCTGAGCGAGGGAGAGCTTGCATTAGTCAAAAGTTTCTCCTTGTCCTGCGAGCCACCGCGCGCAAGCTTCTCCCGTCCTGCAACCTTCTCCTCGTTCGGCAAGTTGATGGGACACAGCAAAGTAATGCTAGTCCATACTGCCTCCTCTCCGGTTAATATGGCTTAATTTCAAACGAGATAAATACACTGTCTGTCACTGTATATTTGTAAAAATACGGTCAATGGACTTCATAATACACTCATTGCGCTCAATATATATATTTTCCGGTGTTTATGCGATCACTGGCTCACCCTGACTGAGTATGTGTGTGCATGCACGTGTAGGTTGAGCACTTGAGCGTGACCGTGTGTGTTCCGTCGTGTGCTCGGACATGCATGCATTAGGGCGTCGCGTGCGTTTTTGCGTCCATGTGTACGTGTGACTGTTGCATACACGTAGGGGGAGTACGTGTAGGGGACACTAAGGAGCAGTCAAATCACACACTAAGTTAGTCGGAAGAAGCAACCATCATTTCACTCTTGAATGACACATATGCAATATAAAATGGTTGATATGGAGAGAAAAAGAAAACCACTATATATACACTAGCAGGAGCCTAAGCTACAAGCCTGCTTGCTTAGGTTGCTCTCTTCACAAGCATAGAACGACGGGCCTGATCCCGCAGCTGGGGGAAGGGAACAATGTTCTGCGTAGACGCGGTCGACATCGGCGAGGGAGAAAACCCACAGTTGGTGCGTCCCAATCGGGGGTCACCGCGGTATGGGCCGATGCCGCGTCCCAACCGCCCTTCTAGCTACAGCCCGACGTCCCAGGTAGTCCATCTTCCTTTTGGAGCCGGCTTGCTCCACTACCGTAGCTCCATCTCCATGTCGATCTTTCTCTACTTCTACCGGCTTCTACTTGTGATGAGTTTATGTCTCATGAACTAGTGCTAGTACTATTATTCTAATCGCACTTCTTCAATATCTTTGCCATCAGGGATGCTCAGGTCGATTTTAGTGGAATTGCACAAAAGCATCGTATGATCCGAGGGTGCCAGTCGTCTTTCCTTCGACAGGTTCTACCTGGCCAGGAAAGTAAATCATGTTTAGGGTTTAGGGTTTAAGTCGTAGTGACCCCATCAATAGTTTTTCTTTCGTACACGCTCTCACAACTTTTTTCTTTAGTTGTGAAGTAAATATTGGCTATGATCTGTGAATCATTGAGATGCATCAGCATGCGTGTTAGTTTTCCTTTGTATTTGATGGAATGTTGTAACAGGGCAACCTTGGAATAGGAATGAAAATGGAGTGGAAAGTTTCCGTTTTTCCGGAGAAAAAATGGAAACGGAGAGAAACCACGTTTCGTTTCGTTGGATCGCGCCATCGAGCAAAACCAACGTTTAAATCACGTCTGTTGTGTTCGTGTCTCACCCTCCTCCACGGCTCGATCCCACATGGTCGCTCGGCATGCCACTCACCGCAAACCGAGTATACGATAACTTTCCCGCCTGCTTGTCGATGGATCGCGCCATGGAGTACTAGCACTATTGGAAGAGATTGACGAGTTGGGGGAGGACAGCTAGCTGTAGCATGGACTCCCAAGAACTTTTTACATGCATGTTGCAGCCGGCTATTGTGACCTTTGAACGCGGAGCAGTCGCGTGCACCCGGAAGTGGCGCGGGCGACGCTCTCTCGGCCGGCGCGCCGCTTCAATGCCGGCGCCAGTGAGAGGTCGCGTCCGCTCTGGCCGGGCATGAATGCGGCACTGACCATTTCGGGCGGGAAGCACGCGCGGGTGATGAAGAGGGTTCGGGTTGGTTAGGACCGGCCGTGGCAGCGGTCCGGACGTGCGCAAACAAGAGATGTTGTACGTTAATATTGCTGCGTATATAATTAACAACGTAAATAATGTGCCAGTTGGACAAATATGATTGGCGATGGAGATGGAAATGGAATTTTACGTAAACACGGATATGCATGCCTATGTCTATGTGTGTGTGCGCGACGACTCTCGCGACCTGGAAGCGGGGGCGTGTTTTTGATCGAGTTTTCTTTCTTGGTACGTTAGAAAATCAGTTTGTCTAATTCACATCTAGATGTTATTTAAGGATATCACACCTAAGCTCCCACAAGTATATAATGTAGCAACAAGAAACAAAAAAAAACTAGGAAAAAAATAGACCACAAACAGAGTGGACATCAACTTAGATGTGACATAACTATGTCACATCTAGATGTGTCCTAGAGAGACCCTTAAAAAATTGTCCGCCAGTTTTCGTTTCTTTTTCCCGGGAACGCGTGTATTCTATTTAGAACCACTGCTATGGATAGATTTTTTTACTCCATTATAGCCTCTTGTTTGATAGAGTTTCTCGCGTCTCGTTCTCTCACCCTCTCCATATCAAAACAAGATGACAGTGTCCACTCTATCTCTCTCCTCATCGGTGGTCACAGATCCTGCCGAATCCCGTCCGCTGCGGGAGGTGAGGAGGTGCAGCGTTGACGTTGTCGCCGTCGGCGACGGAGGAAGCCGATGCACACCGTCCTCTCGGAGCCGGCGCTGGCGCGAAGGAAGATCCTCCGCGCCCTTGTTCGCTGCCGTCGTGTGGGCAGATCCCGCTCGCCCGCCTAAACGACATCTCGCCCACCTGAGGTATAACTTCTTCTACTGGTCCAGCTCCCCAGGTCGCTGCGTGTGGGTTTTCTTCTATGCGTCTACTCCCCAGCTCCCCATGCATAGTAGCTAGGGTTCGTTGGCTGGTCCAACATCACCTACTAGTACTATTATAGAGGAAATGCCACCCGAAAAGTTGTCCTAATTTGTGCCTCGGTGGAGGTATACATGTTGTTTCGACAAAAAGTACATGGTGGTTGTGCGATCATTGTCCATATGGTGGTAGTACTATCACTGGTTAAATGAAGAAATGCTTTTTTCTCGGGTATCCTGGTTTAGTTCCCATCAAGATAATCATGATGCTTTTGTTTGTTGGTGTACTTTTCATTCATTCTTATTGACAATTGAGATGTCGTTGCTAACCCTTTTTTATATTTTTGGAAACAGCGATGCGTGTCTCCATACCCGGGCATGTCTTCCTCAATTTTAGTGGAACTGCACAAATTGGATGACCATTGTTGTTCCGCCTCACTGTCCTCTGCCACGTGGTTCTTCCTTCCTCGAGCTTGATTACTGAGAAGAAACAGACCACAGTGAGGATTTGTCGAACTTCATAGGTGCCTCACCCAAACTTGATGCCAAATGGATGATGCATCACCACGATGACCTATCGATGCTCATGGTTGCGCCTCATGGTTGCGTCGGCTGGTGAAGCTGATCGATTTTCAATTAAAAACAAGCTGTCTTTCCATCAGTGCTCTTAGCTTGTTACGCACAAAGATGATATCCTTCGTCAGTTTACCTTGGTTGCGTTGGAGATGCAGTCGTCTTTCACGTTGGTGCAATTTTATCACACAATTGGCTATGAACGAAATGTGTCCTCGAAGAAGGATCGACGTTGGTACTAAGAGCATAAGTTTTGTATTGATTTCTAAGCCTTCTCACAACTTTGTCTCCAACTCCGCTGTAATTTTATTTGTCCAGCTATTAACTTTGATGTAAAAAATGGTGTGGACTAAAAACCTGGATGGACGTAGTAGCCCTCCATTTTTATTTACTCAGCATATTAGATTTGACTGAAGTCAGACTTTGTAATACTCTCAAACCTTTCCGATAATTGAAATTAAAATTCTTTATTTGTACACACTCTCACACGTTTCTGATAATTTGGCGCATGTGTGGTTGTTCACATAAGGGAGGGTAGTGTACCGCACGTGAAGGACAGGAAGTGCGACCAGGACGCGTGGGCGTGGATTGTTAGTTCATCGGAAGTAGTACTAGTTTTCTTCACTGTACATTAAATAAAGAGTTTCATTTCGTACTTACACAATTTAAAACGATTGTTATGGAGAGAATAAGAAAACCACTCAAGTATATATTAGTCGTATACACGAGAGTACTATATGGACGCAGCTTCATTGACTTAGTGCACCTGCCTTTGGATTTATGACAGGTGGGCCCAAAATGTGGCTGGCTCACCTGTCATACAGCCAAAAGCAGGTGCAGTGAAGGCATCGGAGCTCAGTCCGTACTACAATAGTATATATATAAGCGGGAGCCTCAGCGCTTGTTCGCTAGGGTTTGCACTCTCCACACGCTCGCCGCACAACATATATGTTACACGCTGGAGGCTCAGCGTTCATTTGCTAAGGTTTGCTATATTCACAGTCTCTCACCCTCTCTTCACCAGATCTAAACAAGACTGCATTGGCCTCTTGTCTATCTCCCCCCCCTCACAGCTGGTGAAGGAGGCGTCCGTATCCCGTCGCACCGGGAAGGGGAGGACGTGCAGCGTTCACTCTATCGCCTTCGGCGAGGGAGGCAATCCACTGCCGGCTGCGCTGTTCTCTTTCACCCAACGCCTGTGCGGGACGGCCACCGACCCCTTCTTCCTCCTGCCGTACGTAGTGTGGGCAGATCCGGCCTCCCGCAACATGCCTTGCCACATCCGGACGACCCTAAGGTATAAGTTTCTTTGAAACCGTCGTTACTCTAGCTGCATGTGGATCTTTTTCGATCTGTAGTCGAATCTAGGTCTTGTATCAAAGAGGAAAGAAGGGTGTGGTGGGCTAGAGCAAGAATCTGGGACGTGGTTCAATGAGGAAAGGAGGGGCGGAAAGTAGTATAGACTGGCTATCCAGCCGCTTTGTCGGTCGAAAAGGGAAAAATGGGGTAACCCAGTACACACATCTGTATGGAACCGATCTCTTTGTTGAAAAGGGAAAGAAACTGGGGGGTCGGGTAGTTTGTGCAGGACTAGATTTGCTACCCTCACATAGGAAGAAGGTTCAAAGAGAACAAATATGGGACCAGCGCATATATGCTGCTTGGCTACATACTCTGGATCACCCATTTATACGTGCGGACACACATGGTGCTGGCATGTCCCATACAACTATTTTGCTGTTGTTAATCTAAGAATGCCACCGGAAAATTGAAGCAATGCCACTGTTAAAACTAAATTACATTTTTTTAACGAATGTTGTTTCAAGAGAATGTCTCTGTTAATATGAATCAATGCAACCGTTTTAGAAATGCTACTGTCCTACTTTGTTTTCCATCCAAGATAAGTTAGATGCTTCTTTCTGTCACCGTTTGTTTCATCCTCCTTTATCGGCAAGTAATTGTTTCCTTTTTTGCCTCTGTTAAAACAGGGCTATCGATTCAACTTGTTGCTATTGCAACATTTTGCTTCGCTACTCGAAACACTTATGTTTTAAGAGTGTTTTGTGCAGTTCAACTTGAATGTCACACCGGTGACTTTGCTTAATTTTGGTGGAACTGAACAAAAGGAGATCGAGATTTGTTTCCAGTCTTCGTGGCGAGTTGTTTCAAATCTTGGTCTCAACCACATGATGTGCAGTGTGCTTTGAGATGTTGTGCTACTTGTTTTGGTACTGTTTTATATAAATGTCGAATTGAAGCTATTGTATTGCTGTCTTTTCTCATTAAGTAGTGAACAAAAATGGGACCAACCCAGACATGATGCTTGTTGCTTTGTTACAACAAATTCAGCATCACCCCCTTTATAAGCCAGTAATTGATGCCACTCTCAGAATTAACTACTGAATCTTATTTCAAAACTGCAACACTTGTTAGGGATTGGCGGTGTCGTGGAATTGTTACGGCAGATGTCCATGAGCTAGGACTTAGTCGTGGAGCCATCGCAACTAGGAAGCTTGAAGGGGTTATGCGGGACAAGGAACACGAGGGTTTATACTGGTTCGGCCCCTTACGGTGAAGGTAAAAGCCTACGTCCAGTTCGTGGTGTTATTGATTAGGGTTACGATCGCCAGGGAGCTAAATAGCTATGCCCGGATCTCGATGAGGTTGTTGTCGCCCTTAAACCGCTGCCGGGTCCTCCCTTTATATAGGGAGGCTGACGCCTAGCAGTCCTTAGAGTCTCGGCCGGCTCATAAGAGCGTTCGGCTCGGACTCTGAACAATACTTGCCTTACACTACAAGCCTACTATAACAATGATTGTAACTACAGGCTTTAAGCCATATCCGGGTCTCAGCCCATCTCTGGCCCATTATCTTGATACTTATCTCCGGGCTTCTGGCAATGACCCTTAGAATAACCCGGCCCTCCTGGCGGGTGACTCCAAGGTCTATATCCTCAACATTAGGCCCCAGATTGACTTGAGCCGGCTCGTGTCAATCTTTAACTCTGCAGACAGAAAAAATCTCCGGCTTACCATTCACGTGAAGGCCATAACCCGGAGTGACGTCATCCTCTGGACTCCGGATAATCCGCCGTGACGTCATCCTCCATTAAGTCCGTTTTTTACTCCGCGAGATCCGCAACGGATCTTTGCCTTTACTATCTTTCCGAAAATTGAGGCGCCGTGAGGGGGAGATAACCACGCCGTGGCCTCCTTGAATCTCGCGCCCACTTATGACCCTGCCTTATAAATAGGCCGGCCCAACGCTCTCTTCTCACACTCTCCTTCTTCTTCCTCGCGCTGTCGCTTCTCTACCCGAGCTCCGCCACTGCCGCCGCCGTCGCGCCCCTGATCTTCATCAACCCGGCCGCTGCATCACCCTGACTCGGACCAGATAACGGCGGCGACTTCCGCTCTTCCTCAACTCCGGTGAGTCTTCTCTGCCTTGCTAGAACAGATCTGCGGTAGGGTTCCTTCCGTTCTTCGTGTTCGTCACCATTGCCCACAAACTCGGTAGTCCTTGTCACCACTGTAGTTGGTTGATCTTTAACCTTGCGTAGAACCACTGCGGTAGATGTTTGAAACCCATTTCATCTGCAAGAAATCCTCTTTTTACTGCATAAGAACTGTGTTCAATCTCAAGAACTTCTCCTGCTTCTGTTTTTTAGGTCTAGAAAATTTTCTCTGCTCCGACTATTTTGATCCAAAAAAGTTACGGTAGTATGTGAAACCTGTTTTTACCACACTTAGTAAAAACTGCAACCATTGAATCTCGGCGGCTTACATGTCCGGCTTAAAGAAAACACGCGCCATCGAACTTTCCGGTTTAAGGAGAACCATGCTCTGTAGACTCTTCCGGCTTAACTGTAGTAATCCGTAGATGACCAACTTATTCTGAATGCTCCTACGGCTTAGATAACCCACCATATCTGAATACATATCATTAGTCCCCTTCATAAGCCGCCACCTTAGTTTGAACAATAGATCCCCGGCTTATAATTGACCCGGATACTTTTCTCTTTATTATAGACCACCAACCTTCACCATGCCTCCCAAGGCTCCTATCACTTGCAACTGGATGAGATCCAATGTCACTGACGAGACCCTGGCCAACTTCGTTAAGTCCGGATATCTGCCCAAGAAGGAAGTGATGTCCTACCGTGCCCCTAACCCGTCAGAAGAAAGACCACAACCGAGGGACGGGGAGGTAGTGATCTTTGCGGACCATATGAGCCGGGGCTTCGCACCGCCCGGCTCAAAATTCTTCCGGGACGTGCTCAACTTCTTTGACCTCCGGCCTCAGGATATAGGACCCAATTCCATATCCAACATCTGCAACTTCCAAGTCTTTTGTGAAGTATATCTTGGAGAAGAGCCAAGCCTGCTGCTCTTCAGAGAGCTGTTTTATTTGAACCACCAAAATGAGTGCGCCAACGGGCCAAGTCTAGAGTTAGGCGGCATCTCCATCCAGCGACGTAGGGACTGTCTGTTCCCTTACGCAGAGCTGCCGAGCCACCCTAAGGACTGGAATATGACTTGGTTCTATTGCCAAGATACATCCCCGGCTGACGAGAATCCACTGCCCGGCTTTCGCCCAACGCGCCTGGAACCGACTCATCCACTATCCGACAAACTGACTGCCGCGGAACGCCAGCCCCTGCTTCCAACGATCAACAAGATCAAGGCCCTGCTAGGCAACGGTCTGAACAGAATTGATCTAGTCCGGGTCTGGATCTCATGGCGGGTGATCCCATTAAGCCGCCGCCCTGGCTTAATGTGTGAGTACACCGGGCGAAAGGATGACCCGCAGAGGCACAGTCGCAATGATCTTCCAGAAGACGTTGCCGAAGAAGAAACCAAGGCTCTATTAAACGAGAGCCTGGCAGATTGTGGAAGAACCGGGCTAGCCCCGTTCTGCAAGACCAATCCAGCCCCAGCGGTAAGCCGCTGACTTTAACCTTTCCACTTCTTTTACATGTCACCTTGCTCTGAACCATTTTAAGAGTTCATTAATATATTTCTCAGGCTGATGACAAGTTCTGGCGGGTCAAGTATGACCATGAGGCGGCCAAGAAGGCGAGGAAGGCAAAGAAAGCCGCCAAGAAAGCTGCCCCTCGCAAAAAGGGAAGCAGACCCACTGCTTCGGAGCTGCTTCAATTAAGCGACAGCTCCGAGTCAGAGGTAACCCTTAAACCTTTAAACTCCTGCCATATTTGTCGTTTGCTACTGCCTGCCTTATCAACATATTGCTTATTGACAGGATGACACCAGCGCCAGTAACCCGGTGATTGAAGAGGTAACATCACTTTCCTCCGACTCGGAGCCTTTGCCGCAGCTGAAAGTCCGAAGAGTAACCCGGAAAGTAAGCTTTTCTCATCCATTAGCTCATCAAGACCCTCAATTTCTTTTGAAGCAACAGGTCCATGAAAGCCGGCGTCACACCCGGGCCCGCAAGGACGCCGACCTCTCCGCCGGGTTACCCGACGCAACAAGGAAGCGTCGTACTGAGGTTTTTTCTCACCTGTACCCTTTTCATCCGTTGGCGGGTGTCATCCGTCAGCC
This sequence comes from Triticum aestivum, assembly GCF_018294505.1. NCBI lineage: Eukaryota > Viridiplantae > Streptophyta > Magnoliopsida > Poales > Poaceae > Triticum > Triticum aestivum. The sequence continues at coordinate 273,045,801 of NC_057805.1, read as the reverse complement.
ACTCAACTCTTCTGACTCCAATTACCAGGAGACCTCCCCCTCTTCGGGTGACTCCATGCAGTCAAGTCTGCCGGCCTTCAAAACTGCACCCGGGTAATAATAATCTCCTTACATTATCTGTCTGTACTTACTCTTTGTATACCTAACACCTCTGTCTTTTCAGTGCCCAGGCAAAGCTCACCAAAAGAGCAAAGAAGACCAGATCAGCCGGACTGCCAGACTTGCCTGAGCCGGAGACGACAGCTCAAGAGCCGCCAGCCGCCTCCGCTCTCGAAGCCACCATTCCCATGGACACGGCGCCTGAAGCCCCTGCTCCGACCACCAAGACAACGACCGAAGCATCAGCTAACCCGGAGGCCTCCGGCTCAGCCCCACCAGCTAACGACCCGGACGTGGTAATTACCCGGACGGAGTATGTTGAGCCGGGGAGACCGACCGCGCTGGCCAAATGCTCCGCCAAGGGGGAGTTGCTGCAACCTCACCGGGTGAATCTGGATCTCTCCAGCTACACCGACTTAAGCATTGGAGAGCTCGTCTCAGGCTACATCAGCTAAGTTCACAAGAGCCGGGACGCCGAGATCGCCATGGTCAACCAGATCCAACAAAAATCTGAGGTAACCTTCTGTTGTATTCTTACTTTCTGCATAATGATCCTTGTCATTCTAGCCCCCAAGTCTATGACTTATACTTGAATATGTCGTAGACTTAGGTTCCGGTTTACTTAACTGAACCGGCAGTACGTAGATAGATACGTTCAATATGCATTAGCCCCCAAGTGCCAAGTGTCTTTGCTTGGAAAGCGCTTGGGACTTATAGAATGACTGTTAATGACCCGGAAACATATGCAGGCTGTTGGTAAGAAATTTGAGTCGGACCTTGCGGATCTCAAGAGCCGGCTAAAGACACAAGAGATGGAGACCCGGAAGGCAAACGCCAAGTTTGTCTCCAGCATCGCCGCTCAAGAGAAGCTGAAGACCGAATTCGATGCTGAGCGGAAGGCCTGGGCTGAGGAGAGAGCTGCCCTGGTGACCCGGGCCGAACAGGCGGAGAAGGCCCTCACTGAGAAGACCGCTGAGCTCTCCGGCCTAAAGCGCCAGGTTTCCCAAATGGTGGCTGCTATCTTCGGTAAGTCGCCTCGCCGGCTTTCGTCAAATCTGTATATGTTATGACTCATCCTTGTCACCGGCTTGTCTGACCTTTATTAAATAGGTCCCAGGAGTGCCAACCTCAACCAGAGCGTGGTCACCAAGTTAAAGGCCGTGTACACCCTGGTGGAACAACTCTACACCGGGTCACAGCGCGCCTTAGCTGTGGTGGCCCTATCCAATGAGGTGCCAACCCATCTGGCTGAAGTCCTGCGCTGGCTCGCTGTTCTGCCACAGCGGATCCAGGAGCTATGCCGAGCCTCCGCGAGATCCGGAGCAATTGCCGCGCTGAGCCGGGCCAAAGCATTCCTGCCGGAGCTAGACCCGGCAGACATCGCCCTGGGTTACCCAAGCCTGAAGGAAGACGGCTCCGCCTTCGACCAGAAGGACTTTGCGGCATGTGTGAAAGCTGTACGCCCGGTGGCCACCATCATTGGGAACGACACCGACTTATCCAAGTATCAGCCGGGGTACAACGCGGAGAATCAGAGGATTCCAACCCCTCGCTATGAAGCTCTCAGTCTGATTCCTCCGGCTCGCCAGCACACCTTCGCCCCCGAGATTGACCCGGCCGGGTTAATTGACGAAGAGGCCCAGTTCGAAGCTCTCAGCGGCATCGACTGGAAGTCGTCAACCTTCGAGGTCTTGGGATCAGCCGGAGCAGAAGACGAGCCAGGGACTTCAACTCAGCAGGCGTCATAAAGCGGCTGGCGGTTCACCGAACAACGCTCCACCCTTGAGTCTTTGAAGGATTTTTGTAATAGAATAAGTGCAACAATCTATCTCTGCCGTGCCATCGTGCACGTAATGAATGCTGAAACTCCTTAAAGTTATTCTTTTGGTGCTCCTCCGGGTCATAATTACGCCTTTGTCCTTCTCAACCTTAAAAAATACCTTCAAGTGTCTGCATAGAAAGGCAAATCACAAGTCTCAAGGCGGCTTACCGCCCTGAGATTCAGGTGTTTGAAATGGATAACCCGGAATACGAACCAAAAAAGACTGGTCGTTAACTATACTCTGAACATAGCCGTGATAACGCACTTAACGGCCTGTAAACATACTTCCGGTTGAAATAACCCGGGTAGCTTGGTTGATACCTGAACTCGAATTTACCTGTCTTGATGACATCCATGATGTTCAACTAACAAGATAAACCAAAATTAAGCCGGCAAGTGAGACCCGGCAGTACACACTTTGACATGAGCAGAGTAGACTTGTGATAAAATATAAAAACTTGGGGCTTCCGATTCGAATACGACCAGAAACCCGGTCCAAAGGGGTTAAGCTAAGATTCGGATGCGATCATATAGCCCCCAGTGGGTGCGGCGATGCCAATCAAAAGGGTATCGACAGCTATGTTCTCTTTGGTTCGAATACGACCCATGTTTGAACAGGAAGCCCCCAAGTGACTCTGAAAATTGTTTAACGATGCTGATTCGAATACGATCCACGTCGGTTCTCAGAGGGGTTACACTATGATTCAAATATGACCAAAGGCAACCTCCCAATGAGCTCGGCACTTTGCCAATCAAAATGGGTATCGACAGCTATGTTCTCTTTGGTTCGAATACGACCCATGTTTGAACAGGAAGCCCCCAAGTGACTTTACTGCTTACGGCTAGACTCGAATACGATCATAAGCCGGATCCTCCTTTCAAATTAGTATGTAAAAAATGACACACACATAATTGGAGGAGAAAAAAAGGACAGAGGTCCTGCTTTATTGCTTATCATAATATATACATGTCTGAGATAAATATGTACACCACAAGAGCCGGCAGCTCAAGTGTAGTAAGGCCGAAGCTGAGCTATATTCCATGGCCGACGGGTCTCCTCCTCAGATTTACACGAATCCTTATGTTCCCGAATATCAATGAGATAATATGACCCATTGTGCAAGTTCTTACTGACCACAAAGGGCCCTTCCCAAGGTGGGGATAACTTGTGTGCATCAGTTTGATCCTGGATGAGCCGGAGCACAAGGTCGCCTTCCTGGAAGACCCGGGATTTGACCCGGCGGCTATGATAACGGCGCAGGTCTTGTTGGTAAATCGGTGAACGGGCTGCCGCCATATCACGTTGTTCGTCCAACAAGTCCAGAGCATCTTGGCGCGCTTGTTCATTATCCGTCTCAACATAAGCCTCCACACGAGGCGAATCATGACGGATGTCGCTGGGGAGGACTGCTTCTACTCCATAAACCATGAAGAAAGGCGTGAAGCCAGTAGACCTGTTAGGAGTAGTGTTGATGCTCCATAAGACGGAAGGCAGCTCCTCCACCCAACAACCCGGCGTCCGTTGCAAAGGGACCAAAAGCCGGGGTTTGATGCCCTTCAGAATCTCCTGGTTAGCTCTCTCAGCTTGACCATTGGATTGGGGGTGAGCCACTGAGGAAACATCAAGTCGGATATGCTCCCGTTGACAAAATTCTTCCATAGCGCCCTTGGATAAATTGGTGCCATTGTCAGTTATGATGCTATGCGGAAAGCCGAAGCGGAAAATCACCTTTTTCATAAATTGAACCGCCGTGGCTGCATCGCACTTGCTAACTGGCTCAGCCTCCACCCACTTCGTGAATTTGTCAACGGCCACCAAGAGGTGGGTCTTCTTATCCTTGGATCGTTTAAAAGGCCCAACCATATCAAGCCCCCAGACCGCAAAGGGCCAAGTGATTGGGATCATCCTCAACTCCTGAGCCGGCACATGAGCCCGTCGTGAGAACCTTTGGCAACCATCGCATTTACTGACCAAGCCCTCTGCATCAGCGTGAGCCGTCAGCCAATAAAAACCATGACGGAAAGCCTTGGCTACAAGAGATTTTGAACCGGCATGATGGCCACAATCCCCTTCATGGATCTCGCGCAAGATCTCTTCACCTTCCTCAGGGGAGATACAACGCTGAAATGCCCCTGAAACACTACGATGATGCAACTCGCCGTCGATAACAATCATTGACTTAGCCCGCCGGGTTATTTGCCTGGCCAGAGTTTCATCCTCCGGCAATTCTCCCCGGGTTATGTAAGCCAGATATGGCATTCTCCAGTCTGGTATGACATGAAGAGCCGCCACCAGTCGTGCCTCCGGGTCAGGGATAGCCAAGTCTTCTTCTGTGGGCAACTTAACCGAGGGATTATACAGGACATCCAGGAAAGTGTTAGGCGGCACCGGATTTCGCTGAGAGCCTAGCCGGCTTAAAGCATCAGCCGCCTCGTTCTTCCTGCGATCAATGTGCTCCACTTGGTATCCTTGAAAATGCCCAGCAATGGCATCAACCTCGCGACGATAAGCCGCCATGAGGGGATCCTTAGAATCCCAGGTGCCTGATACTTGTTGAGCCACCAAATCTGAGTCCCCAAAGCACCTTACCCGGCTTAAGCTCATCTCCTTAGCCACCCGAAGACCGTGGAGCAAAGCTTCGTATTCAGCCGCATTGTTAGTGCAAGGAAACATCAACCGTAGCACATAATGGAACTTGTCACCTTTAGGGGAAGCCAATACAACACCAGCCCCCGAGCCCTCCAACTGTCTGGACCCATCGAAGTGGATAGTCCAATAAGTGTTATCCGGCTTTTGCTCAGGCACTTGAGACTCCGTCCAATCATTGATGAAATCGACCAAGGCCTGAGATTTAACAGCAGTGCGTGGCACATATTTGAGGCCATGAGGTCCAAGTTCTATAGCCCACTTAGCAATTCTCCCTGTAGCCTCTCTGTTCTGGATAATATCACCAAGGGGGGCAGAACTGACCACAGTGATGGGATGACCCTGAAAATAATGTTTGAGCTTCCGGCTCGCCATGAACACACCGTATACGAGCTTCTGCCAATGCGGGTACCGCTGCTTAGACTCAATGAACACCTCGCTGACATAATAAACCGGCCGCTGAACCGGATGCTCCTTACCCGCCTCCTTGCGCTCCACAACAATAGCCACGCTGACAGCTCGTGCATTTGCCGCTACATATAGTAGCAAGGGCTCCTTATCAATCGGAGCAGCAAGGACGGGGGGCTCTGCCAGTTGCTTTTTCAAATCCTCAAAAGCGGTATTAGCTGCATCATTCCAGATAAAGTTATCAGTCTTCTTCATCAACTGATATAGAGGCATAGCCTTCTCACCCAAACGGCTTATGAACCGGCTTAAAGCAGCGATGCGACCCGCCAAACGCTGAACGTCATTTATACATGCCGGCTTAGCTAGGGAGGTGATAGCCTTGATCTTCTCCGGGTTAGCCTCAATGCCTCTGTCAGAAACCAAGAAGCCCAATAGTTTGCCTGCAGGAACACCAAAAACACACTTGGCCGGGTTAAGCATCATCTTGTAGACCCGGAGATTATCGAAGGTTTCCCTTAAGTCATCTATCAGGGTTTCCTCCTTGATGGATTTAACCACAATATCATCCACGTAAGCGTGAACATTGCGCCCGATCTGTTGATGAAGACAATTCTGTACACAACGCTGGTAAGTCGCCTATGCACACTTGAGTCCAAAAGGCATAGACACATAGCAGAAGGCTCCAAAGGGAGTGATGAACGCCGTCTTCTCCTGGTCCTTAACTGCCATCTTAATCTGATGATACCCGGAATAGGCATCCAAGAAACTTAAGCGTGCACAACCTGCCGTAGCGTCAATGATTTGATCAATACGGGGGAGAGCAAAAGGATCAGCCGGACACGCCTTGTTCAAGTCCGTGTAGTCCACACACATCCGCCAGGTGCCATTCTTCTTGAGTACGAGCACCGGGTTAGCCAACCACTCCGGGTGAAAAACCTCAACAATGAACCCGGCTGCCAAGAGCCGGGCCACTTCTTCACCAATAGCTTTCCGCCTCTCTTCGTTAAACCGTCGAAGGAACTGTCTGACCGGCTTAAATTTTGGATCAATATTGAGAGTGTGCTCAGCAAGTTCTCTAGGTACACCTGGCATGTCAGAAGGCTTCCACGCGAAGATGTCCCTATTCTCACGGATGAACTCGATGAGCGCGCTTTCCTATTTCGGGTCCAGATTTGCACTGATGCTAAACTGCTGAGACGAGTCACTCGGAACAAAGTCAACAAGTTTAGTCTCATCAGCTGATTTAAATTTCATTGATGGTTCATTCTCTATGGTTGGCTTTTTCAGAGAGGTCATATCTGTTGGGTCAACATTGTCTTTATAAAATTTCAACTCTTCTGTGGCGCAAACAGACTCTGCATAAGCTGCGTCACCTTCCTCACACTCCAGAGCCACTCTCCGGCTGCCGTGAACCGTAATGGTCCCATTGTGACCCGGCATCTTGAGCTGTAAGTACACATAACACGGCCATGCCATGAACTTGGCGTAAGCCGGCCGTCCAAATATAGCGTGGTATGGACTTCTTATCTTGACCACCTCAAAGGTCAACTTCTCCACCCTGTAGTTGTTTTCATCACCAAAAGCCACTTCCGGTTCGATTTTGCCGATTGGATAAGCCGACTTACCGGGTACCACACCATGGAAGATAGTATTTGACTGACTGAGGTTCTTATCGACTAGCCCCATACGACGGAAAGTCTCATAATAGAGGATGTTGATGCTGCTGCCTCCATCCATGAGTACCTTTGTGAACTTATAGCCTCCCACCTGAGGAGCCACCACTAAGGCCAGGTGGCCCGGGTTATCCACCCGGGGGGGTGATCCTCCCTACTCCACACTATGGGCTGCTCAGACCACCGTAAGTAGCGTGGAACCGCCGGCTCAACAGCATTAACAGCCCTCTTGTGAAGCTTCTCGTCTCATTTGCACAAACTAGTGGTGAACACGTGATACTGTCCACCGCTAAGCTGCTTCGGGTTGGTCTGATAACCCCCCTGCTGCTGTTGATGACCCTGACCGGACTGTTGATTAAAGCCCCCTTGACCGTTCTGAGGACCGGAATTTGAACCGCCGCCCGGGCCATGAAAGCCGCCGGCGCCTGAGCCGCCACCCGGACCATTGTAGTTTTTAAAGGCCTTCATGATAGCACAATCCTTCCACAGATGAGTCGCTGGCTTCTCTCTAGAGCCGTGTCTCGGACAAGGTTCGTTCAACAGCTGCTCCAGAGAAGGTCCTGACCCGCCGCCTCGGGGAGGGGGCCTCCCCTTGCGTCGCTGGTTATTACCTTGAGAGTTGGTGTTGGCTACAAACTCTAGGCTGCCATCGGCCTTACGCTTGCCTCCTCCTTGGTTCCCCGGGTTAAACTGAGGACCCTTGCCGTTGCCATTCTTCTTTCCCTTCCCTGCCCTTTCATCATCTGAAGGGGGATCCTTGGTACCATCGGAATCGGCGTACTTGACAAGAGCCGCCATTAGGGTACCCATATCGGTGCAGTCGCGCTTGAGCCGCCCAAGCTTCATCTTAAGGGGCACAAAGCGACAGTTCTGTTCCAACATTAAGACTGCAGAGCCGGCATCCATCTTATCTGATGAATGTATGATCTCCTTGACCCGGCGAACCCAATGGGTCGTGGACTCACCCTCCTGCTGCTTACAGTTAGTCAAATCCACAATTGACATAGACTACCTGCAGGTATCTTTGAAGTTTTGAACGAACCGGGCTTTCAGCTCAGCCCAAGACCCAATGGAGTTCGGTGGTAACCCTTTCAACCACGTGCGGGCAGTTCCATCTAACATCATGGTAAAATATTTGGCCATGGCCGCCTCACTGACCTCCAGCAATTCCATGGCCATCTCATAACTCTCAATCCAGGCTGCAGGCTGTAAGTCCGCTGTATAGTTAGGCACCTTCCTAGGGCCCTTGAAGTCCTTAGGCAGACGTTCATTACGGATGGCTGGTACCAAACAAGGGACACCCCCGGTCCTAGTAGAAATTCCCACATCAACGGACGTCGTTGGATATGCCGGGGGGGTCTGGTAAGCCGTCAATTGGGGCGCCTGCTCCGCCTCTCGCCGCGGTTGGTCTGTTGCGTAGAAGGCTCCATTATGAGCCGGGCCATGACCAGGGGGCGGGTCATGGCGTCGGACGTTACTTGAGCCGGTCGCTGAGACCATGTGTCGGCTGTAACTCGGGCTCTGGCCTGGTCGAGGGGTTGAGTGGATCCTGTCCCGGCTGTAGGAGTATGCCTCTTGCTGCGCCAGTGCTGTCTGAAGCAGTTCCCTGACCCGGCGGGTTTCAATAGCCGTCGGGGAGTCGCCGTCGACTGGGAGAGCCGCCAGCCGTGCTGCCGCAGCGACCATGTTCTCCAGCGGGTTATTATAATGACCCGGGGGTGTTGGCACATACTAAGGCGGGGCAGGGGGCACCTGGGGAGGCCCCATCACTCGTGGCTGAATAAGGGGTCCAGACTCGGGTGCTATGACTCCTGGCGGGTTACTGGATCCTGCACCCGGCGTGTTGAAGAGATTGCGTGGATCGTAAACCAGCGGGAGTCGAGACTGGGCCTTCTGATGCCTCCTTCTCATGACCTCGTTGGCCGCGTTCTGATCCATCGTGAGTTGTAAGGACTGCGCCTGAATCAACTGAGTCCGGGAGTCGAGAGCCGCCCGCTCCGCAGCCAGCCTGATCCCTTCCGCTGCAAGATCCTCTTTAGCCTTTATCAGATCCAATTTCAACTGTGCCACCTCCGCATCATGCTGGGCTTGATCCGCCAGGTCAACCGTGGCAGTTAACAGGGCCGTCATCTTGTCCGTGAGATCCATCAGCACCTGAGCCGGAGAAGGCACCGGGTTTCCTGCTCCAGCAGCAGGGTTCTGAACAGGCTGCGCACCCGTCATAAAAACTCCAACCTGACTTGGCGGCTCGAAAGGGTCCGGAATACTGTCACCGTCGGAACAACCTATGAGCCTGCCATCTTGAAGTTGGTACAATGAGTTTGACTCATCAGTGGCCGACTCGCCGTCAGAGCCCGCGGCCGCCTCATCACCGGACCCGGATGGATCAGAGGGCCCTTCATGGATGCATCCCACAAAGGCACGCCTTAAGGCAGGCCGGGCCCGGGCGGGTCGTGCGCGCTGAGCCGTTTCGATGAGATCGGCGCAGAGATCCGACTCGGGGCCTGGCTCACCGATCTTGGCAATGAAGACATGAATTCCGCCAAAGGGGACCCGGTACCCGTACTTAATTGAGCCGGCGTCGGGGCCCCAGTCCTCGTCATTGATGTAGAGCTTGCCGCGGTGACTCTTGGTTATCCGGCCTACGGCGTATCCCTTGAGCCCTTCGAAGCTGCCCTTCAAGAACTCAAATCCACCGTGCGCCGGCCCCACGGTGGGCGCCAACTGTCGTGGAATTGTTACGGCAGATGTCCTTGAGCTAGGACTTAGTCGTGGAGCCATCGCAACTAGGAAGCTTGAAGGGGTTATGCGGGACAAGGAACACGAGGGTTTATACTGGTTCGGCCCCTTACGGTGAAGGTAAAAGCCTACGTCTAGTTCGTGGTGTTATTGATTAGGGTTACGATCGCCAGGGAGCTAAATAGCTATGCCCGGTTCTCGATGAGGTTGTTGTCGCCCTTAAACCGCTGCCGGGTCCTCCCTTTATATAGGGAGGCTGACGCCCAGCAGTCCTTAGAGTCTCGGCCGGCTCATAAGAGCGTCCGGCTCGGACTCTGAACAATACTTGCCTTACACTACAAGCCTACTATAACAATGATTGTAACTACAGGCTTTAAGCCATATCCGGGTCTCAGCCCATCTCTGGCCCATTATCTTGATACTTATCTCCGGGCTTCTGGCAATGACCCTTAGAATAACCCGGCCCTCCTGGCGGGTGACTCCAAGGTCTTTATCCTCAACAGGCGGGATTACCATTTTTGTGGCCGCATGTTTCATCCTCCTTTATTAGCCAGTAATTGATTCCTTTTTGCCTCTGTTTAAACAGGGATATCTATTCAACTTGTTGCTATTGCGACATTTTGCTTCGCTACGCGAAACACTTTGCTTGATTTCAGTGCAACTGCACAAAACGAGATTGGATTTCCTATTCGTGTTGGCAGATTCGTGTCCGTCTCATCAAAGGTTAGTACAGGCCTTCATCCACATGATTGTGCAGTGTGCTTTGAGATGTTGTGCTACTTTTATTGGTATTGTTTTAAATAAATGTTGAATTGAAGCTATTGTATTGCTGTCTTTTCCCATTAAGTAGTGAACAAAAATGGGACCAACCCAGACATGATGCTTGTTGCTTTGTTACAACAAACTCTGCATCACCCCCTTTATAAGTAGATGGATGGACATACTGTTGTTGCGCCCACTCTCCCCTGGAACTGTTTATGCTTTTCGTTAATCTAATGCCGCTGGTAAAATTAAGCAATGCCACTCTCAGAATTAATTAACTACTGAATCTTAGTTCAAAACTGCAACACTTGTTAGGAATGGTACTATCCTACTTTGTAGTTCTTTCTACATGCTTAACCAAGGTATTGTTAAGATAATGTCTCTGTTAAAATGAATCAGTTGCATTGTTTTAGGAATGGTACTTTTCTGCTTTGTCGTTCTTTATACATGTTGCAACAAGGCATTGTTAAGATAATTTCTCAGTCAATATGAATGAATCACACTGATGGAGAATTGCCACTCTCCTGCTTTGTTTCCCATTAAGATAAAGTAGATCAGTAGATGCTTTTCTTCTGGGAGTACAAGTCATGAACTGTTGTTTCTCAGTAATTGTTTCCCTTATACCTATTGTTACTTACAGGGATATCAAAATTAAAGCTCGGTTTTATTCCGACTTCGATTTCAGTTGAACTGCACAAACGGAGCCAATGTGTCCAAGGCAAACTGCTGCATTACTGGGTCCAGTTGGTCGTTCCACTTTGCAGAAAGAAGGAGTCACTGTTTGCGCTACATTACAGAAGGAATGTGTAACGCCCCGGATGTAACTTTCCGTATTTGTAACTCCAACTCTTGCCATTTTCGGCTATGTGTTATGATATTCACTCCGTGGTCGGGTTTTGTCTCTCCTTTTGCATTTTGTTTTGTGATGCATTTCATATCACGTCATCATGTGCATCTCATTTGCATACGTGTTCGTCTCATGCGTCCGAGCATTTTCCCCATTGTCCGTTTTGCAATCCGACACTCCCACATGCACCGGCGCACCCCTCTTGTCTCTTTTCGTGAGCGGGTTTTAAACGTTCTCGGAATGGACCGAGGTTTGCCAAGTGGCCTTGGTACAACACCGGTAGACCACCTGTCAAGTTTCGTTCCATTTGGAGGTCGTTTGATGCTCCAACGGTTAACAGGGTAACCGCAAAGGCCTTTGGTGTGTTGCAGCCCAACACCCCTCCAAAACAGCCCAATAACCCACCTAAGTCACTTCCATGCTCTCCGTCCTTCAATCACGATTGTGTGGGCGAAAACTGCACTCGATTTGGAGTCTCCTAGCTCCCTCTAGCTATAAATATGTGCTTCCCCCTGATTTTTCGCGCAGTCAAACCCTAGCCCGCTCCCTCTCCGCCCCCGGACGCGTCTGGTCCGCGCCGGACGAACCCGCCGCCGCAGCCCGCACCAGTCAGGAGCTGCCACCTCTCGCCGCCGCCTCCGACCACCGCGCGGCCCGCGGGGCCCAGATCCGGCCCGCGTGAGCCCGCGCCCC
>NC_057805.1:273025877-273033672 GCF_018294505.1 Triticum aestivum | reverse complement strand
CGGGTTCTCGCCGACGCCCCGTCCCGTGCCGGCTGGCGACCTCGTCGCCCGCGCGCCGAGCTCCCGCGACGCCGGACTCCCTCCGCCGCCGCCCGAACTCCTTCGCGCCGGCGCCCGTCCTCGCCTCCACGCCGCCAGTGCCGCCTCCTCCGGTCGGCCCCGTCCCGCCAGCGCCTTCCCCCAACCTCCCCCGAGCTCTTCCCCGGCGACCGCGGCGATCTCCGGCGAGAGTCACCGCCGACCTCGGTTCGCGTGCCCACAAACCCTAGATCGAGGTTGACTTCCCCCCCTCGTTTTTCTGCGAAGTCCCGAATATATCACTTTATCTTGCTCGGTTCATCATGGCATATGTCATTGCATACTGCTCCGTTTTGCGTGTATGATATATCGGAATGTTCAACACGAGATGCTCTTCATTTTGTTCCATTGTGCCATGCTCGTTTGAGTCCATTTTGATGCCCAAATCTCTGATGCAATAGTGCTATTTGTTGTTTACTGCTGTCTCTTATCAGAACTTGATGTTTTGTCATTTTTGCTGCATTTGATGTGTGCATCTTATGAGCATGAGCTCTGCATGTGTTTTGATCTATGCCATGCCATCTTTACAGAGGTGTATGCCATGTATTTTTGTGATCTGTGTGGTGACTAGCACAAGCATGCAAACTAGGCTTCGTGATGTTTCTGTTTTCAGGGATAGGATTTTGCTGTCTTTTACTTGCCGTTATTTTCATGCCATGTATCGACGTGTCTACAGTGAGATCCATGCTTCTTTTGAGTATGTTCATTAAGGATGTTTTGGACATATAGTTGTGCTGTATCGATACATGCCCCTATTTGCAATTATGGAGTGCCCAAGCATGTCTCAATCTTGCTCTACTTTTGCTATAAATGTTCCTTGCAGAATGTTAACATGATATTCAATTTTGCCAAGGTTGTTGTAGTTGATCCATACGTGCTATGAAGTTACTCTTGCCATGGTTAGCTTCATGAACATGCCATCTTGCTGTGGGTATGATTTTTTTGTCATGCAATGCTTTGTGATGAGTGAATCGAGCTCACAAAGATGCCTTCATAATTCTGTTAATGCCATGCCAAGTCTGAAACCTGTTAACGAAATTTGCTATGTTTATATGGGTGCCATCATATCTTCTGATCCTTTTTGGCTCATGGTCAGTAAGGGACTTTTGTTCTATGCATTTAGTAGATTCATGCCATGCCTTGTTTTGCTATGATAAGTTCCTTTAGCATGTGTTTTTCTTGCTTAGAACATTGATACCTGATGCTGTTTATGCCATGTTCAGTATTTTCAGTCTGTGAAGCTGATATCTTTTGCACTTTTGCCATGCTTGTTTGAACCTGTTATTGTGTGATTTAGCTGTAGCTCAGTGTTCATATTTTGTCAAGCATCTCTTGTAGATCACTTCCATATGCTTTGTTGCTGTGTTGGGGTGCTGTAGCATAGTTTCTTTATGTATTATAGGTGCTATCATGCTGTTAATCGCAGAATTTTGTCATTCTTGTTTTGCTTGCCATTTGCAAACCGTGCATCCGTTTCCGGTGATCTTTACATCGATTTCGACCGAAATCATCTCATCTTTCCAGTGGAATACTTGGTTTGCAAAGTTCATGCCTTGTTCATCTTTTCCCTTCCGGAGCACGCATATGCATCGCATATCACATCATATCATGCATGTATTGCATCATGTTGCTTGTGCATCTCCCGTGATTGACTGTGGTTCCATTGCTTGTGTTCTTTCTTTGGGTAGAGCCGGGAGACGAGTTCGTGAACGAGGAACCTGTTGAGTACGCTTACGAGGATCAAGCTTTCGACAACTCTGAGAACCTTGCAGGCAAGATGACCATACCCTCGAAATCACTTCTATCTTTGCTTTGCTAGTTGTTCGCTCTATTGCTATGCTGCGCTACCTCCCACTTGCTATATCATGCCTCCCATATTGCCATGTCAAGCCTCTAACCATCCTTTCCTAGCAAACTATTGTTTGGCTAAGTTACCGCTTTTGCTCAGCCCTTCTTATAGCGTTGCTAGTTGCAGGTGAAGTTGAAGTTGGTTCCATGTTGGAACATGGACATTTTGGAATATCACAATATCTCTTATTTAATTAATGCATCTATATATTTGGTAAAGGATGGAAGGCTCGGCCTTATGCCTGGTGTTTTGTTCCACTCTTGCCGCCCTAGTTTCCGTCATACCGGTGTTATGTTCCTTGATTTTGCGTTCCTTACGCGGTTGGGTGATTTATGGGACCCCCTTGACAGTTCGCCTTGAATAAAACTCCTCCAGCAAGGCCCAACCTTGGATTTACATTTGCCTACCTAAGCCTTTTTCCCTTGGGTTTATGCGAGCCCGAGGGTCATCTTTATTTAACCCCCCACCCCCCCCGGGCCAGTGCTCTTTCGAGTGTTGGTCCGAACCGAGCAGCCTGCGGGGCCACCTCGGGGAAACTCGAGGCCTGGTTTTACTCGTAGCTTGACTTATCCAGTGTGCCCTGAGAACGAGATATGTGCAGCTCCTATCGGGATTTGTCGGCACATCGGGCGGCTTTGCTGGTCTTGTTTTACCATTGTCAAAATGTCTTGTAAACCGGGATTCCGAGACTGATCGGGTCTTCCCGGGAGAAGGTTTATCCTTCGTTGACCGTGAGAGCTTATAATGGGCTAAGTTGGGACACCCCTGCAGGGTATTTTCTTTCAAAAGTCGTGCCCGCGGTTATGAGGCAGATGGGAATTTGTTAATGTTCGGTTGTAGAGAACTTGACACTTGACTTAATTAAATACATCAACCGTGTGTGTAGCCGTGATGGTCTCTTTTCGGTGGAGTCCGAGAAGTGAACACGGTTTGAGTTATGCATGAATGTAAGTAGTTTCAGGATCACTTCTTGATCATTTCTAGTTTCGCGACCATTGCGTTGCTCCTCTTCTCGCTCTTATTTGCCTATGTTATCCACCATATATGCTTAGTGCTTGTGGCAGCTCCACCTCATTACCCCATCCTTCCTACAAGCTTAAATAGTCTTGATCTCGCGGGTGTGAGATTGCTGAGTCCTCGTGACTCACAGATTCTACCAAAACAGTTGCAGGTGCCGACGATTCCAGTGCAGGTGACGCAACCGAGGTCAAGTGGGAGTTCGACGAGGAACGTGGCCGTTACTATGTTTCGTTTCCTCATGATCAGTAGTGGAGCCCAGTTGGGACGATCGGGGATCTAGCATTTTGGGTTATCTTATTTTCATTTCGATTTGACCGTAGTCGGTCTATGTGTGGATTTTGGATGATGTATGAATTAATTTATGTATTGTGTGAAGTGGCGATTGTAAGCCAACTCTCGTTATCCCATTCTTGTTCATTACATGGGATTGTGTGAAGATGACCCTTCTTGCGACAATACCTACAATGCGGTTATGCCACTAAGTCGTGCCTTGACACGTGGGAGATATAGCCGCATCATGGGCATTACAGAATGACCGAGAAGCTTTACAGCGTATTATTAGACACCGGTGACATGACTAGTCTGCAGAGACCATTGGCAATTTAACAACACGTGGAGTGCCCTGGGCAAAAAGTGCCCAAACAAGTACAAGAAGCTACGACAGGGCTCCACGATCATAGGCATTACATATTTTGAATGGGAAAAGCTTGTCAAAGTTTATCATTGATGTTAGCAAGAAGACGTTAGTTTAATATATTGGAATTGGAAAACCTTGTCAAAATTTGCTCATTGATGTTAGCCAGAAGACATGCATTTGATATTTAT
Source organism: Triticum aestivum (assembly GCF_018294505.1). Classification (NCBI taxonomy): domain Eukaryota; kingdom Viridiplantae; phylum Streptophyta; class Magnoliopsida; order Poales; family Poaceae; genus Triticum; species Triticum aestivum. The sequence goes on along the minus strand of NC_057805.1, from coordinate 273,029,900 downwards.
GAGTGGGATGCCCTTGCTGTGAGCAGCGTCGAGTGTTTTTTCCTATTCCTGTGTTCATTTTAGAACTAAATAGTTACTCTGCTGAGATATTCCTGTGTTAAGAGTTTGTTCTGAATATTGTCTATGTAATGCCAGGCCTTGTGTTTGATTACAAAGTTGAGCTTGGAATGTTGTGGCATGCGGCATCACGAGCTGTTCACCGTGCCTCCTGAGAATAATGCTTCGTATTGTTTTGCATGTCGATCTAATGCCAGTGATTTGCTTGTTAAGAAGATCATCCTCTTCTGTTGTTTCCGTGCTTAAGAAGTTCATCGTCTGATGTTTCATTCATAGCCTATACGACAAGTCGGGTAGGTTAGACGTGAAACCATATGATATTCCGACCAACTCATGATATTAGGTCGTGATTGGATCATCGTTTTCCAACCAAAACCGCTTGTAAAACTGACGCTTGTAAATTAAAGCAGATGGTCTCGGGCAAAGGCGCTTGGTTGGTCGATTTCGACTAGTAAAATATCCAAAGTACTTCACACACGATAAAAACGCTGAACGACACTCGGACGATTGCTAATCCAGCCGTTAGCTGTTGTTTCAGCCTTGCCCATGGATGGCATGATACGCACGTCGTTGATGTATCGTCTGGTAATGTCGTCCATATAGCAGACCTCGGGCCCTCGGTTTCATTACGCCTGTATTTTACGCGTTGTTTCCGATGACGAGTAAATTACACTTGTATGTTAATACAGGTTTGAAATAAACCAGAGCTCCCAAGCGCGGCCTTACCGTTTCATGCCGTCTCAGTTTCTCGAAGGTGCTCATAGGTGTCCAATGATCCTGGCTTCCTCAATGAGCAGCGGGCGCTGTATCAGACCATCTGTAGGGCCCGCGAGGCCCTCTCCGTTGTCCTTCGAGTTGTTGCACTCGCCGTGGCACCGAGAATTGTTAACATCGTCAACGAACATGAGGATTCAGGAGATGACTTTATTTGGACTGGATGACACTAGGGACCCACTAGGGCCATAGCCGTACGTACGCAAGTGCCTCCTTATTATGTACAACTATATATTTTGCTTTCTCTTGGTTTCCTGACATCACGGTTCCACACCATTGTCAACCTATGTAGTCAATATAAATGAGAGAATTGCAAAAGGTGCGGCCGACAGCTGGGACCAAGCAGCTCGAGCAGTATTTGTGTTTTTGAGGCGTGAGCACTGCAGAGTTTTTCTTGGTGATGATTTCATTGTTGTTCAGAGGAGAGCAGGGTATTAACTGGGCGGGCTGTGGCCCGTCTAGCCCAGGCCAGATCTTTCCTAGGAGGGATGCATTAGGCTTAACAGGAAAATGGGCTTTAAAAAATAATAAATGGGATGTAATTATAAAAACTGGGCAGTAACTATAAAAAAATGCACCAAACACGAAATTAGTCTATAAAATATTATTTATGGATTTTGAAAATCTTAAATTTTCATTGTTGCACGCGCGATGTTTCGTTGGATTTTTACGTAATACAAATTTATATTTAATCTGACGTGAAATTTTGGGAAAAAAATATTTCGGATCCCATCAAAATGTGGGAAATTTTATTGAATTCTGTCTTCAACGGTTGGTTGAAATTATTAATCGTTGTCCTAGCTAGAAAATGGGCTTTACTTTTAACAAACTGTAAATGGGCTGTTGTAAATTCCATTAGAATTCAAAAATGGGCTGTACATTCTTACAAAACGCAAATGGGCTATAAGTTCTCTGCCACACACTTGTGGGCCTACTAAGTGACGCGTCCCCTAAAAAAATTAAGTTGACGCGTATGCAAGGCTTTGTCAACTTATTATAGTCAACACACGGTTCTAGCAGCAGTGGCCGTTGGATGTCTATCCAACGGATGTCGTGCTTCTTCTTCAATCTCGGATATTCTTAGCTTCGGCCGCCCAAAAAATGATTCCTCCCCCTGACATCTGGGTTGCACCGTTTCGGAGGCTGACCTGTGGGCCTACTAAGTTGGAGCGTACCAAGGGCTTTGTCAACTTAGTCAATATAAATGATTCTAGCTTCAGTGACCATACGATGTCCATCCAACGGCCGTATTGCTTCTTCAACCTCTGGTCTTCTTGGTCCAGCCGCCCAAAGCAGCGCCGGTCGTGCCGCCTGCTCCTGCCTCCCGTGGCTGGTTGTGCTGCCGCGGAGGCCTCACCGCCCCCATACTACTCCCACCGCTAGCCAGGCCATCCCTCCACTCACCCACACCCCCTGTTATTCTGCGGCGACGGCAGCCTCACACCGCAGCCAAACCAATGAACCCTCGTACTCTTCTCCGCGCGGGCTTCCACTGCTGCGTCTTCCCCGGCTCAGCGTCGTCCCCTTCCTAGGCCTCGCCGTCGTCCACCGCCCTGGTGCTCTCGGCGCGGCGTGGTCAACATGGTCAACGACTGACTTCCATCGGAAGAGTACTGTACGTGGAGAGGCTGACAGCTGGGTCCACGGCGGCCGCAAGGAAGTGCCTCCTTATTACGCGCAAAATAATTATTCCTCCACCTGACAGCACGGACCCACCGGACGGGCCACCTTATTACGCGAAAAAACAGTTCCCCCCTGACTGCTGGGACCCACCGGACGGGCCACCGTATTTCGCGAAAAAAACGTTCCCCCCGTTGTCAGCTCGGACCCACCGGAAGTGCCTCCTTATTACGCACAAAAAAATGAATACTCCCCCTGCTAGCTGGGACCCACCTTGGTGGGAGGCTGACTTGTGGGCCTACTAAGTTGACGGGGACGGAGGGCTTTGTCAACTTATTCAATATGAACGATTCTAGCTCCAGTGACCGTACGATGTCCATCCAACGGCCGTAGTGCTTCTTCAACCTCTGGTCTTCTTGCTCCAGCCGCCCAAAGCAGCGCCGGTCGTGCCGCCTGCTCCTGCCTCCCGTGGCCGGCTGTGCTGCCGCGGAGGCCTCACCGCCCCGTACTATTCCCACCGCTGGCCAGGCCCTGCGGCGATGGCAGCCTCACACCGCAGCCGAACGAGTGAACCCTCATACTCCTCTCCGCGTAGGCATCCACTGTCGCGTCTTCACCGGCTCCGCGTCGTCCCCTTCCTAGGCCTCGCCGTCATCCACCGCCCTGGTGCTCTCGGCGCGGCGTGGTCAACGTGGTCAAGGAACGACTTCCATCGGACATGGACTGTACATGGAGAGGTTGACAGCTGGGTCCACGGCGGCAGCAAGGAAGTGCATCCTTATTACACGAAAAATAATGATTCCTCCACCTGACAGCAGGGACCCACCGGATGGGCCACCGTATTTCGCGAAAAAAACGTTTCCCCCCTGACTGCTGAGACGCACCAGCTACACCTTCGCATGTAAGGAAGTGCGTCCGGGCAAAAAAACGATTCGCCCCCCTGACTGATGGGACCCACCAGCTACATCTTTGCATGCAAGGAAGTGCGTCCGGGCAAAAAAAACCAAAACGATTTTCCCCCCTGACTGCTGGGACCCACCAGCTACATCTTCACAGGCAAGGAAGTGCCTGACAGTCGAGACCCACCTGGTCGAAGCGTACGTAGCGTTGTCATTCTGGTCGCGAACGTGTACGTACATATATACTGGTCGATGTAGAGGCGCGCACTTGTCGTAGTAGAGGCGCGCACGTAGCATGTACACGTACGTACAGCGGCCAGGGTGCAAGAAAGAAAATACGGCCACGTACGTACATACGGGCAGGGTCTCGAACGCCTACTCGCGCATACGTACGGCGAGGGCTCGTGTACATGGCTGGGTCGGAACGGAGAAAAAGCGTCGTCGTTGTGTTCATGGGGAGGCAACGGAATGCGTCATGTTCATGGGGAGGCAACAGAATGCGTTGTGTTCATGGGGAGGGGTGTGGCGTACCGCAAAATGGAGGAAACGGACCTCCTACGGTAGAAACGGGGGTCCTGTTGATCGGGAGGAGTGTGGCGTATCGCAAAACGGAGGAAACAAACCTTCTATGGTCGAAACGGGGGTCCTGTTGATCGGGAGGGGTGTGGCGTAC